>NC_030422.2:32890099-33047599 GCF_001660625.3 Ictalurus punctatus
TATTATTAAATATGCCTAATGATTAGCTTGTGCTGTACTTTAGTCTGTACTTTAGTCTGTACTTTAGTCTGTACTTTAGTCCTGTATTTTAGTCTATACTTTAGTCTGTACTTTAGTCTGTACTTTAGTCTGTACTTTAGTCCTGTACTGAGTGTGAAGTGCTGAAGAGAAATATTCTGTTTTATTCTCATAAGCAGTTTAAACAAAAACAGAATAAAAATAAAAATGTCATTTAAATAGTAAACTAAAACCTATTTACATGAATAAATCTGAAAATCTGCTTTGATCAACAGAACCTGAGTGTGTGTGTGTGTGTGTGTGTGTGTGTGTGTGTGTGTGTGTGTGTGTGTGTGTGTGTGTGTGTGTGTGTGTGTGTGTTTGTGTGTGTGTGTTGTGCTGATGAGGATATTGATTAAGATAAGATAGTGATTACCATGCTATTTTCTCTCTCTCTCTCTCTCTCACACACACACACACACACACACACAGACACACACACACACACACATTTAACCCATTCCTATTTCTGTTCGATTTTTTTTTTTTTTTTTGTACCTAGGTTTCATAAAATAAAACATTTTTAAAAAGATATGTTGTGTTTTATAACTTTTTACCTTGATGGAGGATAACCTCTAAAGCTGCTGAATTCTGGATTGTGATTGGTCAGAAGGTGTTGATCTGTGCAGATCTAATACGAACGAGCACATTAAAATAAAAGCTGTGACTTCTATAACACACTGTTACTGTATATAAACCTGAAATAATTAAACGGGATAAAATCCACAAGTCAGAAATAATGAGATTATTATGTCAAAAATAAGGAGGTGAGATTTTGCAGCTTGTGGTTCGGAGCGTTTTAGTGTTCGTCCACGAGGTAGTGAGAGTGAAGCGTTTTGTACAGACATTCGTTTAAGGAAATTCTTTTTATTTCTCATTTATAATGATAATTATTTTGCCTATCTATATGTGTAGCTCTGTATCTGTCAGTCTATAATACAGTAGATACACAGAAATGTTGAGGATGGGAACTTCTGCAGTAAACAATAACATGTCTCATAATACTGTGATTATTTACTGACCTTCATTCTTCTATTATTTTTACAATCTATAGCCATAGTCTTACAGTGTGTATATAGGTCTATATGTATTTGTTTGTTTTTCATCTTACATTAATAACATTTTTTAAAAACTTTTTTATTAAACATTGCTATCAAAGATGTGATATCATTAATCTCTTAATGTAACTAACATTGTTTTCTTTTCAATGTGAAAATTTGACTTTAAAAAAAAAAGAAACAAAGGCATAATGTTATTGAAAATCTCCTTTAATGTGTATTTTTAAAAATGAACGATGTTCTCCTGTAGGGTAAAACTGCAATAAAAACAGAAAATCTAATTCTCCTACAGTGTAATTAGTGATCATAACTTATCATAACATACATTTCAGTTACTATCAAATACTCTCCACTGGAAGAGTAACAACTGATTGAAAACTTTTGGCTCTAGCTTTTGGATGTTCATACACTTTAATGACTTTTACAGTTATTGGATTCTTCAGGTATGTGATGCAATACACATCTGCTCCATTTGGACCTGTGTGAAAACATTTATGCATTCATTTATCAATCATGGATTAGCACTCTGATACAATGCTTACTAAATAATTAAAGACTTGAGATGCTTTTATATCTGGTATGTTAAATACCGAAGCAGTACTGAATTCTGGATTCTGATTGGTCACAAGGCGCTGACCCATTTTCTATAATAGCAGCTGTGAAATTAATGCAGCTGCAAATCACAGTTTTTTAGTTTTGTTTTTAATCCGGTGAGGTGGAGCATTCACCATAAAAGTGACTGAGACGTTAGAGTGTCTACACTTCATAACAGTCAGATGTAAAGCAGTAACTTTACGTTTTCTGACATCTTCAGGAGTTTACGCTTTGCCGTTTCTTGGTAGCATGGCAAACTGTGTTTATATTTGTTTGTTTGTTTTTGTTTTTTTTCCAAAATTCAAGAGAGTAAAAAAAGTTGAAGGAGGAAGCAACTGTTTATAGCTGCTACACTGTAAATGAGAACAGGAACTAACTTGTTTCATGGACGTTCCACAACATTACAGTACACCTAACTATATACAGACCAAAAGAACAATAAGTTGTTCTTCAATGAATACAAAATTATAAAATACGTGGGGATTAAAGCTATAGTTCCCAACAATGGCTTTCCAACAAAGTACTAATTTTAGTGTCTGAATTATTTAGAAGTACAAAGTCAAAAGACATTAAGTGAGTACATTCAAAGTAGATATATGCACTGGAAGTATATTAAATAACAAAAAAAATATCCAAAAACTTATTTCCCCTTACTATAGACACTGTTTTCCCACTATATACACTGCTAATACTGTACCACTATAGTTACTGTTATACTTACACTATACCACTATAGATACTGTTATACTTACACTACACCACTATAGATACTGTTATACTTACACTACACCACTATAGATACTGTTATACTTACACTACACCACTATAGATACTGTTATACTAACACTACACCACTATAGATACTGTTATACTTACACTACACCACTATAGATACTGTTATACTTACACTACACCACTATAGATACTGTTATACTTACACTACACCACTATAGATACTGTTATACTTACACTACACCACTATAGATACTGTTATACTTACACTACACCACTATAGATACTGTTATACTTACACTATACCACTATAGATACTGTTATACTTACACTATACCACTATAGATACTGTTATACTTACACTACACCACTATAGATACTGTTATACTAACACTACACCACTATAGATACTGTTATACTTACACTACACCACTATAGATACTGTTATACTTACACTACACCACTATAGATACTGTTATACTTACACTACACCACTATAGATACTGTTATACTTACACTACACCACTATAGATACTGTTATACTTACACTACACCACTATAGATACTGTTATACTTACACTATACCACTATAGATACTGTTATACTTACACTACACCACTATAGATACTGTTATACTTACACTACACCACTATAGATACTGTTATACTTACACTACACCACTATAGATACTGTTATACTTACACTATACCACTATAGATACTGTTATACTTACACTACACCACTATAGATACTGTTATACTTACACTACACCACTATAGACACTGTTATACTTACACTATACCACTATAGACACTGTTATACTTACACTACACCACTATAGATACTGTTATACTAACACTACACCACTATAGATACTGTTATACTAACACTACACCACTATAGATACTGTTATACTAACACTACACCACTATAGATACTGTTATACTTACACTACACCACTATAGATACTGTTATATTTACACTACACCACTATAGATACTGTTATACTTACACTACACCACTACAGATACTGTTATACTTACACTACACCACTATAGATACTGTTATACTTACACTATACCACTATAGATACTGTTATACTAACACTACACCACTATAGATACTGTTATACTTACACTATACCACTATAGATACTGTTATACTAACACTACACCACTATAGATACTGTTATACTTACACTACACCACTATAGATACTGTTATACTTACACTA
Source organism: Ictalurus punctatus (assembly GCF_001660625.3). Classification (NCBI taxonomy): domain Eukaryota; kingdom Metazoa; phylum Chordata; class Actinopteri; order Siluriformes; family Ictaluridae; genus Ictalurus; species Ictalurus punctatus. The sequence goes on from NC_030422.2 coordinate 32,893,774, forward strand.
CACCACTATAGATACTGTTATACTTACACTACACCACTATAGATACTGTTATACTTACACTACACCACTATAGATACTGTTATACTTACACTACACCACTATAGATACTGTTATACTTACACTACACCACTATAGATACTGCTATACTTACAGTACACCACTATAGATACTGTTATACTTACACTACACCACTATAGATACTGTTATACTAACACTACACCACCACTGTAGAAAATACCATATTATACTAAAATTATTAAACTATAGACAGTGGACAGTAGGCTAATTTTTCTGTTATTTCAGTTAATGAAGTGATATGGAACCGTAATGTGGTGAAGACCTGACTGGAACTACTTTAGCTGTGCATTAACTGAAAACCAATTGCACACCTCAGAACGTCTGTCAGCCAATCAGAATCGAGAATTCAACAGCACTGTGGTGTAAGACTATAATAAACCATACTAATATGTACACTAATATAAATACTAAAATGCAGACAGAAATACTGTATAGTGTACAGTACACAGTGTACAGTACGATTACTTCACTTACGTACCATAATGGATGCGGCAGGAGAATCTGTCTTGTCAGACTCTGGTGAAACAATAAAAGATGTTATTAATTTTCATTTTAAATTAAATTATACCAACATATACTAAAATAACAACTTTACATACTATTATATTAACACTGTTCCACTACAGAAACTACTCTAATAACACTATGCACCTACAGATACTATACTAACACTGCACCACTATAGATACTGTCATACTAACACTTTAACACTTTAGATACTACACTGTTGTACTTAGGGCTGATTTATACTTCTGCAAGTGTGTATCTGTGAGCAGCTCAGGATGTCATGCAAGGATCCTCACACAGTGAAGTCTTTATACCTCCACATTACAAGTGCATGTCCACTAGGGTCAGTGTTGCATACACCACACCAGAATTTACAGACTTACGCAGGAAAGAAGAGCATAAACAAATATCCCTACTACCCTACTATACAGTAGGTGAAAAGCATAATGCCAAAGGAGTAGTATGTCCAGATTCTCAGTATTCATAAAACAGTAGGCGAGAAATAATGAGATGACTTTTTGCTTCGACCGTGATTCTGCAGTATAGAACCACTGGACACTGCACTATCTCATGAGGCAACGGGACCAGTGCCAGACCAGTATGAATACAGTCTGAGCATACTACATCCCCCATGTTTGCATCGTCATGTGACTCCGGTGTTGTCAATCAAGTACAGTTTATCCACAAACAACAACATTTAATACCTATAGCACTACACTTAAAAAGAGCAGACGTGCTGCCTTCAGCCATATTTGATTCTGAAATATGTGTGTGGTATATATTGAAATATATACCACACATATATACTGTTCAGTACGTACTGCATCAATGGACAGGCAGTAGGTACTGAATCGAATGTGATACATTCTGTCACAGTACGTGATTTCGGATGCAGCCCATGTTTCACTGTAGGAATAACAAAAAATCTTTAATAACGTTTTGGCAGAATGGATTGAAGATGATCCGAGTCACATTTGGTGAAGATCAAATTAACCACTTAGGGGTGAGTTAGAAAAAAAGAGTTTTCAGAACATTCTAAATGGCAGAAATATATTCAGGAGGAAATCGTCTGCATTCGACTCAGCACGAGCCAAGGAATCAAACAAAAAACAAGAATTTTGTTTCTAGGCCTTAGAGATCAAAAGTTATTAGAATAAACGTATGTCAACATTTGAGCAGTTGGTGGTGCTAGAGGGTTTGAGATGAAGACTACAATCTTGCTATGCTTAATGGTGAGACTGTCCTCTATCTGTGTGCCAAATTTCATGACTTTCCCGCAAGCAGTTCTATGCGCTGCCATAGACTCGAGCTGAAGAAGACGAAGAAAAAGAAGAAACTAACAGATTCAATAGGTGCCTCACACCTTCTGTGCTTGGCCCCTAATTACCTGATTCCTCTGTGTAATCCTGTTGAGCTGGAGGACTTGTAGCTAAAATAGAAAACAGCTAATCTTTACTCACAGAGAAAACACGTGAAACTCAACACAGGCTGAGAGGTTGTATCACTACCCACTGTGCAGCATTTTTAGTTTATATACTGTAAAATATGCAGACCTGCGCGTCTACAAGTGGAGATACTGTATTTACATGATTCATTCACTTACATTCTATATCGGGTGAGGCAGTAGAAACAGGTTCGGGAGTAGAAACAGGTTCTGGTTGAAACACTATAAGATCATATTAATCTTAGTGGGTAATTTAACCCTGAAGTGTTTTCACTCGTCTGTATTCAGCATTATCAGTGCCTTTTGTATCGAAGCACATCAATTTAACTAGGTTTTAAATCCATAATTAATAGCAATCATGGCATGAAGATGATTTAGATTTGCTGTGGTTTACGTCACCTGCATTGTATCTTTACTGGGAATCACTTAGAAGAAAAAAGAATAGAGATTGACACACACACACACACACACACACACACACACACACACACACACACACACACACACACATATTAAAAAGTAACAGTGACTGATTAAATTACCCGTTTCCTGCATGTAATCTTGTTGAGCTGGATGACTTGTAGCTAAAATAGAAAACAGCAAAACTTTACATTTACTAATACTATACCACTACAGTATAAATACTACTATACTAACACTGTAGCACTATAAATACTATTATACTAACACTGTAGCACTATAAATACTACTATACTAACACTGTAGCGCTATAAATACTACTATACTTACACTGTAGCGTTATAAATACTACTATACTAACACTGTAGCACTATAAATACTATTATACTAACACTGTAGCACTATAAATACTACTATACTAACACTGTAGCGTTATAAATACTACTATACTAACACTGTAGCACTATAAATACTACTATACTAACACTGTAGCACTATAAACACTACTATACTAACACTGTAGCACTATAAATACTACTATACTAACACTGTAGCGTTATAAATACTACTATACTAACACTGTAGCACTGTAAATACTACTATACTAACACTGTAGCACTATAAATACTACTATACTAACACTGTAGCACTATAAATACTATTATAAAAACTATGTAGCACTATAAATACTACTATACTAGCACTGTAGCACTATAAATACTACTATACTAACACTGTAGCACTGTAAATACTACTATACTAACACTGTCGCACTATAAATACTACTATACTAACACTGTAGCACTATAAACACTACTATACTAACACTGTAGCACTATAAATACTACTATACTAACACTGTAGCACTATAAATACTACTATACTAACACTGTAGCACTATAAACACTACTATACTAACACTGTAGCACTATAAATACTATTATAAAAACACTGTAGCACTATAAATACTACTATACTAACACTGTAGCACTATAAATACTACTATACTAACACTGTCGCACTATAAATACTACTATACTAACACTGCAGTACTGTAAATACTACTATACTAACACTGTAGCACTATAAATACTACTATACTAACACTGTAGCACTGTAAATACTACTATACTAACACTGTAGCACTGTAAATACTACTATACTAACACTGTAGCACTATACATACTACTATACTAACACTGTAGCACTATAAATACTACTATACTAACACTGTAGCACTGTAAATACTACTATACTAACACTGTAGCACTATAAATACTACTTTACTAACACTGTAGCACTATAAATACTACTATACTAACACTGTAGCACTATAAATACTACTATACTAACACTGCAGTATTATAAATACTACTATACTAACACTGTAGCACTATAAATACTACTATACTAACACTGTAGTACTATAAATACTACTATACTAACACTGCAGTATTATAAATACTACTATACTAACACTGTAGCACTATAAATACTACTATACTAACACTGTCGCACTATAAATACTACTATACTAACACTGCAGTACTGTAAATACTACTATACTAACACTGTAGCACTGTAAATACTACTATACTAACACTGTAGCACTGTAAATACTACTATACTAACACTGTAGCACTGTAAATACTACTATACTAACACTGTAGCACTATACATACTACTATACTAACACTGTAGCACTATAAATACTACTATACTAACACTGTAGCACTGTAAATACTACTATACTAACACTGTAGCACTATAAATACTACTTTACTAACACTGTAGCACTATAAATACTACTATACTAACACTGTAGCACTATAAATACTACTATACTAACACTGCAGTATTATAAATACTACTATACTAACACTGTAGCACTATAAATACTACTATACTAACACTGTAGTACTATAAATACTACTATACTAACACTGTAGCACTACAAATACTACTACACTAACACTGTAGCACTGTAAATACTACTATACTAACACTGTAGCACTGTAAATACTACTATACTAACACTGTAGCACTATAAATACTACTATACTAACACTGTAGCCCTATAAATACTACTAAACTAACACTGTAGCACTATAAATACTACTATACTAACACTGCAGTACTATAAATACTACTATACTAACACTGTAGCACTACAAATACTACTACACTAACACTGTAGCACTGCAAATACTACTATACTAACACTGTAGCACTGTAAATACTACTATACTAACACTGTAGCACTATAAATACTACTATACTAACACTGTAGCACTGTCAATACTACTATACTAACACTGTAGCACTGTAAATACTACTATACTAACACTGTAGCACTATAAATACTACTATACTAACACTGTAGCCCTATAAATACTATTATACTAACACTGTAGCACTATAAATAATATTACACTAACACTGTAGCACTGTAAATACTACTATACTAACACTGTAGCACTATAAATACTACTATACTAACACTGTAGCACTATAAATACTACTATACTAACACTAGCACTATAAATACTACTATACTAACACTGTAGCACTATAAATACTACTATACTAACACTGTAGCACTATAAATACTACTATACTAACACTAGCACTATAAATACTACTATACTAACACTGTAGCACTATAAATACTACTATACTAACACTGTAGCACTGTAAATACTACTATACTAACACTGTAGCACTATAAATACTACTATACTAACACTGTAGCACTATAAATACTACTATACTAACACTGTAGCACTATAAATACTACTATACTAACACTAGCACTATATATACTACTATACTAACACTGCAGTACTATAAATACTACTATACTAACACTGTAGCACTATACATACTACTATACTAACACTGTAGCACTATAAATACTACTATATTAACACTGTAGCACTATAAATACTACTATACTAACACTGTAGCACTATAAATACTACTATACTAACACTGTAGCCATATAGATACTACTATACTAACACTGTAGCACTATAAATACTACTATACTAACACTGTAGCACTGTAAATACTACTATACTAACACTGTCGCACTATAAATAATACTATACTAACACTGTAGCACTATAAATACTACTATACTAACACTGTAGCACTGTAAATACTACTATACTAACACTGTAGCACTATACATACTACTATACTAACACTATAGCACTATAAATACTACTATACTAACACTGTAGCACTGTAAATACTACTATACTAACACTGTAGCACTGTAAATACTACTATACTAACACTGTAGCACTGTAAATACTACTATACTAACACTGTAGCACTATAAATACTATTATACTAATACCGTAGCACTGTAAATACTATTATAAAAACACTGTAGCGCTATAAATACTACTATACTAACACTGTATCGCTATAAATACTACTATACTAACACTGTAGCACTATAAATACTACTATACTAACACTGTAGCACTATAAAAACTACTATACTAACACTGTAGCACTATAAATACTACTATACTAACACTGTAGCGCTATAAATACTACTATACTATCACTGTAGCACTATAAATACTATTATACTAACACTGTAGCACTATAAATACTACTATACTAACACTGTAGCACTATAAATACTACTATACTAACACTGTAGCGTTATAAATACTACTATACTAACACTGCAGCACTGTAAATACTACTATACTAACACTGTAGCACTATAAACACTACTATACTAACACTGTAGCACTGTAAATACTACTATACTAACACTGTACCACTGTAAATACTACTATACTAACACTGTAGCACTGTAAATACTACTATACTAACAATGTAGCACTATACATACTACTATAGTAACACTGTAGCACTATAAATACTGCTATATTACCACTGTAGCACTGTAAATACTATTATAAAAACACTGTAGCACTATAAATACTACTGAACTAACACTGCAGTACTATAAATACTACTGTACTAACACTGTAACACTATAAATACTACTATACTAACACTGTAGCACTATAAATACTATTATAATAACACTGTAGCACTATAAATACTACTATACTAACACTGCAGTATTATAAATACTATTATACTAACACTGTAGCACTATAAATACTACTATACTAACACTGCAGTACTATAAACACTAGTCAATATTTGAGCAGTTAGTGGCGATAGAGGGTTTGAGATAAAGATTCCAACCTTGCTATGCTTAATGGTAGACTGTGCTCTATCTGTGTAGCACTATACATACTACTATACTAACACTGTAGCACTATAAACACTACTATACTAACACTGTAGCACTATAAACACTACTATACTAACACTGTAGCACTATAGATACTACTATACCAACAATACCATAATAGTTATGGGTACTCTGCCATTCTAACACTATCCCACTTTTTATATTATTATAATACTTAAGATAATGCTGTATTAGATACACAAATGTAGGTTCTACCATAATAACACTATACAACTGTAGATACTACAATTCCATTGCAGATAAAACTATAATATACTAACACTCTAGACATTCCTACACAACTATAGATATTAGAATACAATTAAGTATACTACTCTAGATACTAATATAAATATTAATATACAAAGCAAAATGCTGTTTATGTGATTAATTTACTTACGTTCTATATTGGATGAAGCAGTAGAAACTGGTTTGTCAGGGTCTGGTTGAAATAATAAAAGATCATATTAAACTTAACAGGTAATTTATACTAACATACAAAACAATACAACTGTCTGCAGTACTATACTAACACTGTAGCACTATAAATACTACTATACTAACACTGTAGCACTATAAATACTACTATACTAACACTGTAGTACTGTAAATACTACTGTACTAACACTGTAGCACTGTAAATACTACTATACTAACACTGTAGCACTATAAATACTACTATACTAACACTGTAGCACTATAAATACTACTATACTAACACTGTAGCACTATACATACTACTATACTAACACTTCGGTACTATAAATACTACTATACTAACACTGTAGCACTATAAATACTACTATACTAACACTGTAGCACTGTAAATACTACTATACTAACACTGCAGTACTATAAATACTACTATACTAACACTGTAGCACTATAAATACTATTATAAAAACACTGTAGCACTATAAATACTACTATACTAACACTGTATCACTATAAATACTACTATACTAACACTGTAGCACTATAAATACTACTATACTAACACTGTAGCACTTTAAATACTACTATACTAACACTGTAGCACTGTAAATACTACTATACTAACACTGTAGCACTGTAAATACTACTATACTAACACTGCAGTACTATAAATACTACTATACTAACACTGTAGCACTATAACTACTATTATAAAAACACTGTAGCACTGTAAATACTACTATACTAACACTGTAGCACTGTAAATACTAGTATACTAACACTGTAGCACTACAAATACTACTATACTAACACTGTAGCACTGTAAATACTACTATACTAACACTGTAGCACTATAAATACTACTATACTAACACTGCAGTACTATAAATACTACTATACTAACACTGTAGCACTATAACTACTATTATAAAAACACTGTAGCACTGTAAATACTACTATACTAACACTGTAGCACTGTAAATACTAGTATACTAACACTGTAGCACTACAAATACTACTATACTAACACTGTAGCACTATAAATACTACTATACTAACACTGTAGCACTGTAAATACTAGTATACTAACACTGTAGCACTACAAATACTACTATACTAACACTGTAGTATTATAAACACTACTATACTAACACTGTAGCACTATAAACACTACTATACTAACACTGTAGTATTATAAATACAATTCCATTGCAGATAAAACTATAATATACTAACACTCTAGACATTCCTACGCAACTATAGATATTAGAATACAATTAAGTATACTACTCTAGATACTAATATAAATATTAATATACAAAGCAAAATGCTGTTTATGTGATTAATTTACTTACGTTCTATATTGGATGAAGCAGTAGAAACTGGTTTGTCAGGGTCTGGTTGAAATAATAAAAGATCATATTAAACTTAACAGGTAATTTATACTAACATACAAAGCCATACAACTGTCTGTAGCACTATACTAACACTTTAACTTTATAGATACTATAACACTAATACTATACTACTATGCATACTATAATACTAATTCTGTAACTTTGTAAATACTACTATACTAACAATACCACAGTAGATATTACTCTACTATACTAACATTTTTATATACATATATGTACAGCATTAGGCAGATGCACTTATCCAGAGCAACTTACATTTATCACATTTATACATCAGAATACTATCCTTCTATTTATATTATTATAATATTAAAGTACTAGAGATCATTCTGTATCATGTATACTAATGTAGGTACTGCTGTAATAAGACTATACAACTGTAGATACTTCTATGCCATTTCAGATCAAATATACTATACTAAAATTCTATACATTCCTATAAAACTATAGATATTAGAGTACAATAAACAATAGTACTATAGATATTTAATATAAATACTAATACACAACCAGAAATACTGTATATATGATCAATGTATTTACCATTTCTAATGGGTGAGGGAGGAGGAACCGATTTGTCAGGCTCTGGATGAAACAATAAAAGATCATATTAATCTTAACAGGTAATTTCACCCTTATACTAGCACATACTAAAATCATACAACTGTCTATACTAGTACACTAACTCTATACCGCTATGGATACAACTATACTAACACTGTAGCACTGTAAATACTAGTATAATAACAATATGACAATAGTTATGGGTACTCTGTCATTCTAACACTATCCCACTCTTTACATTATTATAATATTAAAGATAATGCTGTATGATATGCACAAATGTAGGTTCTACCATAATAACACTATACAACTGTAGAGACTACGATACCATTGCAGATAAAACTATACTATACCAACACTCTAGACATTCCTACACAACTATAGATATTAGCATACAATAGACTATACTACTGTATATGATCAATTCACTTACCGTTTCTAATGGGTTTGGGAGGACGAACTGGATGAAACAGTAAAAGATCATATTAAACTTAACAGGTAATTTAACCCTTATACCAACATACACTTCTGTCCTAAAGTATTGAAACAGCAAGGCCAGTTCTTTTGTTCTTGCTATACACGGAAGATATTTGTAATTTGAGATCAAAAGATGAATATGAGAAGATTGGTCAGAACTGTAGCTTTCATGTCCTGATATTTACATTTACATTTTACTGCATTTGGCAGATGCCCTTAGCCAGAGCGACTTACATATATGTCATGTATACATCTGAGCAGGTGAGGGTTAAGGGCCTTGCTGAGGGACCCAACAGTGGCAGCTTGGTGGTGCTGGGGTTTGAACTCATGACCTTCCGATCAGTAACCCAGCGTCTTAACCACCACGGAGTTCCACTCCTCACATCCAAATATGTTAAACAACTTTGAACATGGCAACCTTTTGTTTGAACCCACCTGTTTTTCATGTGATCAAAAATAATGGAACATGTGACTGACAGGTGTTTCTTGCTTCCCAGGTGTGAACTGTCAGATCAGTGGTTCTCAACCAGGGGGCGTGGAGATATCAGAAGGGGGGAGCAAATTTTTCCAAGAAAAAAACAGACAAGGCATCACTTGGGTACTCGGTGTATTTTATTGCTTTTGAAATAGAATGTGCATAAATAAAAAACCCTGCGTTCCCGCTCCCTCTGTATTTTCTTTTTGTTGGGGAGAGGCGGAGCTTAGCCTGCCTTTTATCTAGCAGGCTATACACTGCAGACCAGCGTTGCCAACTTAGAGACTTTTCAGACCCCTGTAGTGACTTTTTTTGTCACCTAGAGACAAATCTATCAACTTTTTGGGTAAACCTTTGCGACTTTCCAAATATCACCAGTACAGTCCTGCAAGCATGAGGTCTTACTTTACACTGCACTCACACCTCTCTCCGCATCTGCTCTGTTCAGTGAGGGGCTGAGAGCCGGAGATTTAACAATGTCATGGATAACGAGACGCGCCCTTCCTCCCAATTTACATCATACACATGCGAATGTTTTTAGAACGTGAGACGAATTTAATGCAACATGTTTTACATGCAAAATAGTCCATGCTATTACAGCCTAGTTCTCTTGTTCAATGTAGTTATAGTATTCCAGAAACATTTTATATCATTCATGTGCCATACCTGTCCGTTATATAGTTTTATAAAAGTTATTTAAAAAAAAATCATAATGAAAAGTAATTAAAAAAGTAAAAAACACAAAAGCAAAAAAAAAAAATCTATCAAAAACAGACTCTCTCACTCTCTCTCTGTATATAAATTTTATATCGATAGATAGAGAGATAGATAGATAATCAATATACCTGGGCTCCTCCAATATGGTGTGGGGGCATGCCACATGATAGGGAAGGCTTGGGGGGGCTTTAGCTGCAAAAGGTTGCGAACCTCTGTATTAGACTGATTGTCTAATCAATAAATAGCTCTGAATATCTACTCTTGGTTTGAGCTCTGGGTTTCACCTGTGTAGACTGAATTTGTTATTAAAAAGGATAAACCAACATAAAGACCAGAGAACTGTCTATGGGAGGAAAGCAAGCCATTTTGAAGCTGAGAAAAGAGGGAACATGTATCAGAGGCATTGTGCAAGCATTGGGCATAGCCAATACAACAATTGGGAATGTCCTAAAAAAGAAAGAAACCACTGGTATACTACAGACCAGACATGGAACAGGTCGGCCAAGGAAAACAACAGCAGTTGATGACAGAAATATTGTGAGAGCTTTGAAGAAAAGCCCAAAAACAACAGTCAGTGACATCACCAGCAACCATGTAATCCATGCTATTACAGCCTAGTTATCATGTTCAATGTAGTTATAGTGTTCAGAAACATTTTATATCATTCATGTGCAATACCTGTCCTTAAAATTTGTATAGTTTTATAAAAGTTATTTTTAAAAAACATAAGTTATTAAAATTAATTAAAAAAGTAAAACACACAAAAGCAAAAAAAATCTAGCTATCTATATATCTATCAAAAACAGACTATATATATATATATATATATATATATATATATATATATATATATATATATATATATATATATATATATAATATATATCGATAGATAGATAGATGGATAGATAGATAGATGATCATTATACCTGGTCTCCTCCAATGGGGGGGGGGGGGGGGGGCATGACAGAAAAGGTTTGGGGGGGCTTTATTTGCAACAGTTTGAGAACCTCTGTGTTAGATTGATTGTTTAAACAATAAATAGCTCTGAATATCTACTCTTGATTTGAAACATTGTTACAGCTTTGAAGAAAAGCCCAAAAACAATAGTCAGTGACATCACCAGCACCCTCCACAGGGCAGGGTGAAGGTCTCACTATCCAGTGTGTGAAGAAGACTTCGAGAGCAGAAATATAGAGGTCAAACCACAAGACGCAAACTGCTCATCTGCAGTAAGAATCAGAAAGACCAGATCGGAATTCGCAAAGAAATTCAGAGATGATCCACAAAAGTTCTGGAACCAAGAGGAACCTCTACCAAACTGATGGAAAGGCCAAAGTGTGGAGAAAGAAAGGATCTGCTCACGATCCAGAACATACAAGCTCATGGTTCAAGCATAGTGTCAGGGCTTGGGCTTGCATGGCTGCTTCTGGAACATTCTCACTAATCTTTACTGATGATGGAACTCATGATGGTAGCAGCAGAATGAATTCAGTCTAATCACTTCAAATTTACACACATAATGAATTTTACCTTTGTTTTTATAAATATGAACAAAAACATATGAACTCATAAACATAAACAAAGATATGTTTTAAAAAAAAATGAAACTGAGGGAAAAAGTATTCGGACAGCACGAATAACCAATATTAATTCTTTGTTGCAAAAACATCGTCTTTTTTAAATTCATGTAGTTAGGTATTAGTTTGTTTGTTTTACTTTTTTATTTTTTAAATGTTGCTATCAAAAATGTGAAATGAACACGAATGTCTTTGGAAATTGCTCTTGCGCATTATATATGGAATTAATTTAACAGGAAACACTGAATGTTCTCAACACAACACAGTAGATGACATTTTTATTTGTAGTAATGATTAACAGCGGCACATGTAGCATCTGAGGGCTGTTCTGAGATTGCGGAGACAAGCAGGACTGACGGTGAACCCATAGAAATGTGCAACTGGATGGGTGGAATTGGGAATTGGGACTGGATGGCCTGGAGGTGAGACAGTTCCTGGGGCTGGCCTGCTATTATCATAGGTTTCTGCCTAATTATTCGGATGTCTCCAGCCTACTGACTGATCTCACTAGAAAGAGAGCGCCAGATCCGGGCCGGTGAACAGAGCCGTTCCAGCAGGCTTTTATTCATGTAAAAGCTGCACGCTATGGCAGACCATTCTCATATTCTCCTGAATTCTCTCTCCCCCCTTTGTTTTGCAGACACACACATCAGACAGATGGTCGGGGGCTGTGTTGTTCCAGGATGTGGAGGGAAAGGAGCGCCACGTGCTGTACATCAGCCACAAGCTCTCAGTGTGAGAGAGTAAGTACAGCGTGATTGAGAAGGAGTGTCTAGCTATCAAATGGGCAGTCCTCACCCTCTGATACTATCTGTTGGGACAAGCCCACACCGTCTGTTTGGACCATGCCCGCTCCTGTGGCTCCACTGCATGAAGGATGCCACTACGCAGATAATTCATTGGTGTCTGGCACTTCAGCCATTTAAGTTCAGGGTGGTCCACAGGCCGGGGGCGCAGATGGCTGTGACAGATATCCTCTCTCGGAAAGGTGGGGGGAGTCGGTGGCAGGCCGGACGGCTCCCCGGTCTGAGTCGGGTGGTGAGGGTATGTTGAAGTGGGGGCATGCTCGAGGGCAGGCAGAGGTGGAGAAAGTGAGTGTTAAGGATTACACACCTGTGCGGAATTTGGCTAATGAGTGCTCTGTGTTATAGTGAGAGGCGGCAAGGATAAAGAGGGCAGAGACGTGACCCATGGGAGAGAGACAAAGAGGGGCACAGTAAAATAAAAATTTACGAAAAGTGGAAGAAGTTACTGTTATCAAGTTGTCTTGATGTTGGACGTTCAATATTCGCAAATTAAGGGACCGTCTCTAAAGTTACATACAACATTGTTATACACATTTCTAACTTCAATAGCATTTAAAGGGAATGACTTACAGTCATAAATCCAACTGTAAAGTATTCATGAAGGTCTCAGCTATGACACACACCTTTTAGATTTTTGATATTTAATAAAATAAACTATTCAATCATGTGTAAAATTTGCCATGTATTTCACTAGCAAATGGGCTCATACACAAAATCTACCATGATATAAAGTTCAATAGCATTTGAAAGGAATGACTCTCAGTCATAAAACCTACTGTAAAGTGTTCTTATAGGTGTCAGCTATAACATACACCTTTTAGATTTTTTTATATTTAACCCTACAGTGTATGAACCAAAAAACCTACATCTATCCACTATCAATACTGCTATACTAACTCTATACCAATACTTATACCATATTTCTATATTAACACTATACAACTATAGCTACTACTCTGACATCCAAACACTCTACTACTATAGATACAATAAACACTAAAAGATCACATTAATGTTCACGGGTAATTTAACCTTTATACCAACACACACTAAATCCATACAACTGTCTATACTACTGCATTAAACTGACAATATCCCAGAGTGGCTACTGCTATACTAACAGAACAATTCCTATTATTAAAAGGAATAGCATGAGAACCGTGAATCTGATCAGAGTATAAATAAATAAATAAATAAATAATTTTCTGTTCATCATTAATCATTACTTAACAATAACTTTATCTGTCAAAAAATCATTGACAATATAATCATTAAAATGATACGCACTGTGTACAAATACTAAATCTCATCACTTCTCAATTTGTTTAAATATATATATTAGAAATGTGAGGCAGTATACACAGTTTCTCATTAAATATTTATATATTTTTATTTAATGGTGTGTCTCAATTCAGCAGTGTTACTCAAATTGAAACGGGCCTGTAAAAATACAACCACTTTATTTTTTAACCATTTCCTGGGTGGAAGAATAAAGCACAATTCTCATCCAGTTTCTACTGGTCTGCTGTTGATTTTGTAAATTAGATGTCATAATATTAGCGTGATTATTATTTTTTATTCATGTATTTGTTAATAATTGTTTTTAATGTCAGTATCAAAGATGACATTGTGAACACTGTAATGTCTTTGAATATTTTCTTTTAAAATGTCTAATGTTCCTTTTTCTAAAATCAGAAACAAACATAATATATTATTAGAAATGTTCTTTATGCCCACAGCCCATAGTTTTATTCACTTAAATAACGCTAGAATAATTCAAGCAAAACATTACTTTTAAAGTTATTCATAGTAAAAAGCTTTATTCCTCCTGTCCAATTACAGGAAGAGATACATAAAAAGGATGTTTATAAAATAAATATGGACTATTATTAATGGAGAGAGGATTACCCACCTTCAGGTTTGACCCAGCTTGTAAACGAGTGGCTGTCAATTTCATCTATGACCTTCTGCACCCATCTATCTGTGGGATTTGCACACACAGGGTGACCATGTTGTACCGTAAAACTGCAGAGGAGAGAGAAGATATACGTCAGTGTAAAACTGCAATAAAGACAGAAGATTAAACATTCTCATGTGTCCCAAACCTCCAAAATTATTTTTGTTATTTTCTAATAAATTTCAAAAACTGTCAAACGTTCTTCATGGTAATTTAAAGTTGTATTATAATAAATTTATGATAGTTTATACAAATTTAAGGCAATGATGTACATAGAAAAACAATCATTTTCTTCTTATTAACTATTAAATAAAAAAAGGGGGTGAAAACTTACATGACTCCAGGTTTTGGGCAGTGATGGTCTGTTTCTTCATACGCTGTAATGCATCTTACAGGGATTGGATGTGTCTGGTAACGGGAACAGCATCGATCTAGTCCATTTGCATCTGTGTGGAAACATTAATGTATTTATTTATCAATCATGGCTTAGCACTCTGATTAAATATTCACTAAGAAATGTTAATAAATGAGATGCTTTTTTTATCTAGTATATTTGAAATTAATTAATTAATATTATTTTTTAGAACAACACAGTAGTGCTACAACAGCTGCTATAACATCATTCAACAACATTACAGATAACTATAAACGGGTTAAAAGCGAGACGTGTCGTTCGTTAATAAATTAGAAATTGCAGTTGTTGGTGCGTTGCTGTGGTGTAAGAATTCCTCTTGGGGATGCACTGTTTTAGGAAAATAATCAACGTTGGGGTTGTAAACAGTAACTCCGCTTCATCACACCACCCCATCAGTCAGTGTTTTACTGTAACAGCACATCACACACTGTGGTTTATTAACGCTGGATATTTTCAACAACCCCATCATCGTTTTTAGGGACTTCAGCGACATTATAAACCAATATAATATCATGTACAGAAAACTATGTAAAAGTGAACTTTATCTTACTCAGGAACGTTGTAATGGACTGAAGGCAGACAAGAACCAGCAGAACCAGCAGGAGAGAACGACAGAACATGATGGTGATGATGATGCAGATGAATGATGATGATGAGGAGGAGGATGGTGAGGATGTGAACACACTCATATAAATGCAGGTATCACCTCAGCGCTCGTCTTATGAGAAGAATGATAGAGAGTGGTTTGGGTTGAGGAGCAATGTTTAGACCACAAAACGTTCCGCTTTCAGTACGAGAGAAAAAAAACAGACCTCTTCCACAGGAAATCCAGCTGTGGTTTTCAGTTACACTGAGACAGCTCTGAGCAGCGTTTAACACTTCACAGCCAAACTCTATGATACAATCTAAAAAATATAAATAAGTGCAGTTTTACTGGAGTGGAACAGTAAAGAGTCCATCACACCACATCACACAATAGAGAAACAGAGTCTCTCATTTAGAAACACTGATTTATCAGGGAATAAATAAAAATATCGCTAACAAACTATCATTTAAGTAAAAATTCTAAAGTACCAGGTCTAAAGTTTGGGATGCAATGTTATCATGGCTGAATGTTAGTTTATGGATATAAAACTATCCAAAGTGGTTATGTTTTGTTTCGTAGTGATGCATCACGTTGCTGGTTTAGACTCTGAACAGATGAGGTACTTCTTCAGAACGTGATGTACACTTTTCTCTCCGAACGCCTATAAACATTCTGTTCTTAATTATTTCATAAAATCTTCTACACGTTTATTTAATAACATTTACCTAAAAAAATAAATAAATAAATAAATAAATAAATAAATAAATAAATAACAGTATTCTGCGCATGTTCGGTGACCTGTAATAGTTTTGTAAGGGGGCGTGTTCGCCACGCCTCCAGAAACGCCCATTTTACTTCGCAGTACTGAAACCCCTGGACTTTAGTAAACACCAGTGTGGAAACGCTGCTCAGATCTTTCCTCTTATCAGTTTATAATATCTTACTGAAGTGATGTGCTATGGAGCTAGTATGCAAGTTGAAGAATTTGCTGAAGAGATTAATGAAGCTAGTTCGGTCTCTCTAAGAAGAGTAAAACATTCTAAACATTGATCTGATATTGCTACATTATCACCTATAAGTTTAGTTATAATACTGTCTGGTTTTAATTTAATAGTCTAATTTTTTAGTGTAATATTTTCAACCTTACCAATGAAAAATTTCATGAAATCTTCACTGCTATGTAATGATTGTGATTGAGTGTTTCTCTCTGTGGTGGTTTTATTCCTAGTTAATTTTGCTACTGTGTTGAATAGAAATTTCGAATTGTTTTTGTTATCTCCTATTAAGGTGGAGAGACTTCTCTAGCATCACTAAGAGATTTTCTATATTTCAGGAGGCTCTCCTTCCATGCTGTTTGAAATATTACCAATTTGGTTTGCGCCATTTATGTTCTAATTGTCGAGTTGTCTGTTTTAAGGTACGTGTTTGATCGTTATACCAGGGTGCTAATGTTTTCTCTCTAATTAATGTCCTTTTGAGTGGAGCCACTCTACCTAGCGTGTAGCGGAGTGTTGACCCTAAGCATTCAGTCGCCCGATCGAGTTCTATCGGATCAGACGGTGATCCAAATCTAATTGATGTCTCTGGGAGGTTATTTATGAAGCTCGGTGCAGTAGCTGATGTGAAAGTATGTTTTACGCGGTAGTGTGGCGAGCTGGAAATATTATGATCAATACGTATTATGAACGAGATAAGATAATGGTCTGAGACAACTTCAGACTGCGGAAAAATTATAATATTTTCTATATTTAATCCGTATGTTAGTATCAGGTCGAGTGTGACCACCATTATGAGTGGGTCCGATTACGTTCTGATTAATCCCTACTGAAACTAAGATGGACACAACCGCTATTCTCAGAGGGTCTTCTGGGTTAACAAAATGAATATTAAAATCACAGACGATTAATGCTTTATCTACAGACACAACCAGGTTTGAGATAAAGTCTGCAAATTCACTAAGAAATTCAGTATATGGCCCTGGGGGTCTGTAAATAATAATTAGAGGAATTGACTTATTTTTTGTGGCTACATACGTTATACTGGTATAAAGAATTTCAAAAGAATTAAATTTATGCTTAGGTTTTTGTGTGACGACTAGATTTTGACTATGGATGAGACCAACACCTCCTCCTCTACCAGTTGAACGAGGCTGATGTAGATAACTGTATCCAGGAGGACTGGCTTCATTTAATGCTATGTACTAGTTTGGTTTAATCCAAGTTTCTGTTAAACACATTAAATTACATTCCTGATCAGTAATGATTTTGTTAACAGTAAGAGCCTTAGACGCAAGAGATCTAATGTTTAATAGTCCTAACTTCAGATTAAAGGTGCTGGATGTGCATTCAGTGTGATCTAATTTTATGTTAATTAGGTTACTAAAACAAACCTTCCGAAATTTTCTATGTATTTGTTTAGTTCGGGGAACAGACACAGTCTCTATAGTATATACTACCGGTGTTGAACTGTTAATTGAACATTGCTTATGATGAATTAAGATTACTCAGAGTCGCCCCCTTTCGTTTCAAAGAATATTACACCGGCGAGCGCGTGAAATATAAATGCCTCGTCCGTTTGTGGAGGTGCGCGCGCACTCAGTGGAGGCTCGCGCTGCGGAGCCAGGCGGAAGTATAAACAAGGCTTTAGCTCCATGAGGATGAAGTTGATATGCGTGTGTTTTATGCTAATAATTAGCATGTGACAATGCATGTGTAGTGCAAAAGAATATGGACAGATTTCTTAAAAGAAAAGCTCCAGATGCTTCTGGACCGCTTCAAATCACTGGTTTGAAATCCGCTTCAAAAAACCACGGTTCAAATCACCGCTTTATATTAGTGCCTTTATTCTAATACTTTACCGTTTCTATAGTAACAGCTCATTCATAGGGACCGGGACTCTGAGGTGGTTTGGGCTAATATGCAATAAATTCCTTAGAAAAACTTACCCAAGGTGAGTTTTCTATCTGGAAAAGAACATGCTATCTCCCTGCTATACAATATAAACCTTGTTCAAGTCTTCATCATAATGAGAAGCTTTGTTACTTACTCAGGTCAAGGTCTGAGCTTCCGAGCCACCTAAGTGGATTTGGTGCAGTGCAGAATAGTTTCAAGCAGGATAACAATTATCAATACAGTAATTAACAATAACTGTGGCGTAGATCTTCACCATGAACATCTTGGAAAAGGTCAAACAGTTTCACACAAACAGTTTCATACATACTATATAGTGTTACCAAGGTACATTGGATTCTTGACATCAGAATCATTGGTAACCTTAGCAACAAGTTAAATGTTGACCGGTTATGAGCTGTCCTTCAGAAAAGAAAAGAAAAAAAGAGTATACATCTGATAAGCATTTCTTTAAGCATGTGTGTGTTTGAGTCGCTGAGCAGAGGATGTTATGCTAACCCACAGTATCCTGTTGGATCTGCCTGGTAGCTTCATAATGCCTCAGTGACTTTCACTCAGTCGTATGTCAGTTACAGCATATAGCTAATCTAATAAAAGTGAACTTTATCTTACTTAGGTGGGGAAGAATCAGCAGGAGAGAATGAGAGAACATGCTGCTGCTGCTGATGATGATGTGATGATGATGTGATGATGGCGATGATGGTGATGATGGTGATGATGATGATGTGATGATGGCGATGATGATGGTGGTGATGATGATTATGGTGATGGTGATGATGGCAATGATGATGTTTTGATGTTTATGATGATGATGATATGATGGTAATGATGATGATGATGCTGGTGATGATGATGATGATGATGATGGTGATGATGATGGTGATGATGGTGATGATGATGATGATGATTGTGATGATGATGATGATGATGGTGATGATGGTGATAGTGATGATGGTGATAGAGATGGTGATGATGATGATGATGATGATGATGGTGATGATGATGATGGTGATGATGGTGATAGTGATGATGGTGATAGAGATGGTGATGATGGTGATGAGGTGATGATGACGATGATGTTTTGATGATGTTCATGATGATGTGATGGTGATGGTGATGATATGATGGTAATGATTATGGTGATTATGGTGATGACGATGATGATGTGATGATGACGATCATGATGATGATCGTGGTGACTATGATGCAATGGTGATTCGCTGCTGCTGATGATGGTGATGATGATGATTATGATTATGTTGACGATGATGATGATGATGGTGATGATGATGATGATGATGTTGGTGATGATGTTGCTGGTGATGTTGATGATGATGTGATGGTGATGATGATATGATGATGGTGATGACAATGATGGTGAAGTGACTATGATGTAATGGTGATAGTGATGATGATGGTGATGATGATGATGATGTGATGGTGATGATGATGATGGTCATGGTGATGACAGTGATGTAGATGGTGATGATGTGAAGGTGATGATATGATGATGATGGTGACGATTATGATTATGGTGATGATGGTGATGGTGATAGAGATGATGGTGATAGTGATGATGGTGGTGACTATGATGGTGATGATGATGATGGTGATGATGATGAGTAAAACCGTATATCAGAGTCCAAAATCTAATCTTATTTTAAACAAAATCTAATCTTATTATTAAATGTGCCCAATGATTAGCTTGTGCTGTATGTCCTGTACTTTAGTCCTGTACTTTAGTCCTGTACTTTAGTCCTGTACTTTAGTCCTGTACTTTAGACTGTGTTTGGAGTGTGAAGTGCTGAAGAGAAATATTCTGTTTTATTCTCATAGGCAGTTTAAACAAAGTCTGAAAATCTACTTCTATCAACAGAACCTGAGTGTGTGTGCGTGTGTGTGTGTGTGTGTGTGTGTGTGTGTGTGTGTGTGTGTGTGTGTGTGTGTGTGTGTGTGTTTGTGTTGTGCTGATGAGGATAGTGATTAAGATAAGATAGTGATTACTATGCTATTTATTCTCTCTCTCTCTCTCTCTCTCGCTCTCTCTTAAACACACACACACACACACACACACACACACACACACACACAGCATGTTTAACATATATATGTTTATTGTTAAAATATACATATATATTTAAAGATATGTTGTGTTTTGTAACTTTTTAACTTAATAGAGACAAATTTTAACCTCTAAAGCTGCTGAATTCTGAATTGTGATTGGTCAGAAGCTGTTGATCTGTGCAGATCTAATACGAACGAGCACATTAAAATAAAAGCTGTGACTTCTATAACACACTGTTACTGTATATAAACCTGAAATAATAAAACGGGATAAAATCCACAAGTCAGAAATAATGAGATTATTATGTCAAAAATAAGGAGGTGAGATTTTGCAGCTTGTGGTTCGGAGCGTTTTAGTGTTCGTCCACGAGGTAGTGAGAGTGAAGCGTTTTGTACAGACATTCGTTTAAGGAAATTCTTTTTATTTCTCATTTATAATGATAATTATTTTGCCTATCTATATGTGTAGCACTGTATCTGTCAGTCTATAATACAGTAGATACACAGAAATGTTGAGGATGGGAACTTCTGCAGTAAACAATAACATGTCTCATAATACTGTGATTATTTACTGACCTTCATTCTTCTATTATTTTTACAATCTATAGCCATAGTCTTACAGTGTGCATATAGGTCTATATGTATTTGTTTGTTTTTCATCTTATATAAATAACGTTTTTTTTTTTTACTTTTTTATTAAACATTGCTATCAAAGATGTGATATCATTAATCTCTTAATGTAACTAACATTGTTTTCTTTTCAATGTGAAAATGTGACTTTAAAAAAAAAAGAAACAAAGGCATAATGTTATTGAAAATCTCCTTTAATGTGTAATTTTAAAAATGAACGATGTTCTCCTGTAGGGTAAAACTGCAATAAAAACAGAAAATCTAATTCTCCTACAGTGTAATTAGTGATCATAACTTATCATAACTTATCATTTCAGTTACTATCAAATACTCTCCACTGGAAGAGTAACAACTGATTGAAAACTTTTGGCTCTAGCTTTTGGATGTTCATACACTTTAATGACTTTTACAGTTATTGGATTCTTCAGGTATGTGATGCAATACACATCTGCTCCATTTGGACCTGTGTGAAAACATTTATGCATTCATTTATCAATCATGGATTAGCACTCTGATACAATGCTTACTAAATAATTAAAGACTTGAGATGCTTTTATATCTGGTATGTTAAATACCGAAGCAGTACTGAATTCTGGATTCTGATTGGTCACAAGGCGTTGACCCATTTTCTATAATAGCAGCTGTGAAATTAATGCAGCTGCAAATCACAGTTTTTTAGTTTTCTTTTTAATCCGGTGAGGTGGAGCATTCACCATAAAAGTGACTGAGACGTTAGAGTGTCTACACTTCATAACAGTCAGATGTAAAGCAGTAACTTTACGTTTTCTGACATTTTTTTTACTGAGATACTGTTATACTAACACTACACCAATATAGACACTGTTATACTAACACTACACCACTATAGATACTGTTATACTAACACTACACCACTATAGATACTGTTATACTAACACTACACCACTATAGATACTGTTATACTAACACTACACCACTATAGATACTGTTATACTTACACTACACCACTATAGATACTGTTATACTTACACTATACCACTATAGATACTGTTATACTTACACTACACCACTATAGATACTGTTATACTAACACTACACCACTATAGACACTGTTATACTAACACTACACCACTATAGATACTGTTATACTTACACTACACCACTATAGATACTGTTATATTAACACTACACCACTATAGATACTGTTATACTAACACTACACCACTATAGATACTGTTATACTTACACTACACCACTATAGATACTGTTATACTTACACTATACCACTATAGATACTGTTATACTTACACTACACCACTATAGATACTGTTATACTTACACTACACCACTATAGATACTGTTATACTAACACTACACCACTATAGATACTGTTATACTAACACTACACCACTATAGATACTGTTATACTAACACTACACCACTATAGATACTGTTATGCTTACACTACACCACTATAGATACTGTTATACTAACACTACACCACTATAGATACTGTTATACTTACACTACACCACTATAGATACTGTTATACTAACACTACATCACTATAGATACTGTTATACTTACACAACACCACTATAGATACTGTTATACTAACACTACACCACTATAGATACTGTTATACTAACACTACACCACTATAGATACTGTTATACTTACACTACACCACTATAGATACTGTTATACTAACACTACATCACTATAGATACTGTTATACTTACACAACACCACTATAGATACTGTTATACTAACACTATACCACTATAGAAACTGTTATATTAACACTACACCACTATAGATACTGCTATACTAACACTACACCACTATAGATACTGTTATACTAACACTACACCACTATAGATACTGTTATACTTACACTACACCACTATAGATACTGTTATACTTACACTACACCACTATAGATACTGTTATACTTACACTATACCACTATAGATACTGTTATACTTACACTACACCACTATAGATACTGTTATACTAACACTATACCACTATAGATACTGTTATACTAACACTACACCACTATAGATACTGTTATACTTACACTACACCACTATAGATACTGTTATACTTACACTACACCACTATAGATACTGTTATACTTACACTACACCACTATAGATACTGTTATACTAACACTACATCACTATAGATACTGTTATACTTACACAACACCACTATAGATACTGTTATACTAACACTATACCACTATAGAAACTGTTATATTAACACTACACCACTATAGATACTGCTATACTAACACTACACCACTATAGATACTGTTATACTTACACTACACCACTATAGATACTGTTATACTTACACTACACCACTATAGATACTGTTATACTTACACTACACCACTATAGATACTGTTATACTTACACTACACCACTATAGATACTGTTATACTAACACTACACCACTATAGATACTGTTATACTTACACTACACCACTATAGATACTGTTATACTTACACTACACCACTATAGATACTGTTATACTTACACTACACCACTATAAATACTGTTATACATACACTACACCACTATAGATACTGTTATACTTACACTACACCACTATAAATACTGTTATACTTGCACTACACCACTATAGACACTGTTATACTTACACTATACCACTATAGATACTGTTATACTTACACTACACCACTATAGATACTGTTATACTTACACTACACCACTATAGATACTGTTATACTTACACTACACCACTATAAATACTGTTATACATACACTACACCACTATAGATACTGTTATACTTACACTACACCACTATAGATACTGTTATACTTACACTACACCACTATAAATACTGTTATACATACACTACACCACTATAGATACTGTTATACTTACACTACACCACTATAAATACTGTTATACTTGCACTACACCACTATAGACACTGTTATACTTACACTATACCACTATAGATACTGTTATACTTACACTATACCACTATAGATACTGTTATACTTACATTATACCACTATAGATACTGTTATACTTACACTATACCACTATAGATACTGTTATACTTACACTATACCACTATAGACACTGTTATACTTACACTACACCACTATAGACACTGTTATACTTACACTACACCACTATAGACACTGTTATACTAACACTACACCACTATAGATACTGTTATACTTACACTACACCACTATAGATACTGTTATACTAACACTATACCACTATAGATACTGTTATACTAACACTATACCACTATAGATACTGTTATACTAACACTATACCACTATCGATACTGTTATACTTACACTACACCACTATAGATACTGTTATACTTACACTACACCACTATAGATACTGTTATACTTACACTACACCACTATAGATACTGTTATACTTACACTACACCACTATAGACACTGTTATACTAACACTACACCACTATAGATACTGTTATACTTACACTACACCACTATAGATACTGTTATACTTACACTACACCACTATAGATACTGTTATACTAACACTACACCACTATAGATACTGTTATACTTACACTACACCACTATAGATACTGTTATACTTACACTACACCACTATAGATACTGTTATACTTACACTACACCACTATAGATACTGTTATACTTACACTATACCACTATAGATACTGTTATACTTACACTATACCACTATAGATACTGTTATACTTACACTACACCACTATAGATACTGTTATACTTACACTACACCACTATAGATACTGTTATACTTACACTATACCACTATAGATACTGTTATACTTACACTACACCACTATAGATACTGTTATACTTACACTACACCACTATAGATACTGTTATACTTACACTATACCACTATCGATACTGTTATACTTACACTATACCACTATAGATACTGTTATACTTACACTACACCACTATAGATACTGTTATACTTACACTACACCACTATAGATACTGTTATACTTACACTATACCACTATAGATACTGTTATACTTACACTACACCACTATAGATACTGTTATACTTACACTACACCACTATAGATACTATTATACTTACACTACACCACTATAGATACTGTTATACTTACACTACACCACTATAGATACTGTTATACTTACACTACACCACTATAGATACTGTTATACTTACACTATACCACTATAGATACTATTATACTTACACTACACCACTATAGATACTGTTATACTTACACTACACCACTATAGATACTGTTATACTTACACTACACCACTATAGATACTGTTATACTTACACTACACCACTATAGATACTGTTATACTTACACTACACCACTATAGATACTGTTATACTTACACTACACCACTATAGATACTGTTATACTTACACTACACCACTATAGATACTGTTATACTTACACTATACCACTATAGATACTATTATACTTACACTACACCACTATAGATACTGTTATACTTACACTACACCACTATAGATACTGTTATACTTACACTACACCACTATAGATACTGTTATACTTACACTACACCACTATAGATACTGTTATACTTACACTACACCACTATAGATACTGTTATACTTACACTACACCACTATAGATACTGTTATACTTACACTACACCACTATAGATACTGTTATACTTACACTACACCACTATAGATACTGTTATACTTACACTACACCACTATAGATACTGTTATACTTACACTATACCACTATAGATACTGTTATACTAACACTACACCACTATAGATACTGTTATACTAACACTACACCACTATAGATACTGTTATACTTACACTACACCACTATAGATACTGTTATACTAACACTACACCACTATAGACACTGTTATACTTACACTACACCACTATATACCATATTATACTAAAATTATTAAACTATAGACAGTGGACAGTAGGCTAATTTTTCTGTTATTTCAGTTAATGAAGTGATATGGAACTGTAATGTGGTGAAGACCTGACTGGAACTACTTTAGCTGTGCATTAACTGAAAACCAATTGCACACCTCAGAACGTCTGTCAGCCAATCAGAATCGAGAATTCAACAGCACTGTGGTGTAAGACTATAAAAAACCATACTAATATGTACACTAATATAAATACTAAAATGCAGACAGAAATACTGTATAGTGTACAGTACACAGTGTACAGTACGATTACTTCACTTACGTACCATAATGGATGCGGTAGGAGAATCTGTCTTGTCAGACTCTGGTGAAACAATAAAAGATGTTATTAATTTTCATTTTAAATATAATTATACCAACATATACTAAAATAACAACTGTACATACTATTATATTAACACTGTTCCACTACAGAAACTACTCTAATAACACTATGCACCTACAGATACTATACTAACACTACACCTCTATAGATACTTTTATTCTAACACTTTAACACTATAGATACTACACTGCTGTACTTAGGGCTGATTTATACTTCTGCAAGTGTGTATCTGTGACCAGCTCAGGATGTCATGCAAGGATCCTCACACAGTGAAGTCTTTATACCTCCACATTACATGTGCATGTCCACTAGGGTCAGTGTTGCATGCACCACACCAGAATTTACAGACTTACACAGGAAAGAAGAGCATGAAAAAAAAAAGTTGTGTGGTAGTCATATTTGTCAAATTTGGTGAAGATCAAATGAACCATTTAGGATGAGTTAGAAAAAAATGGTTTTCAGAAAATTCAAAATGGCAGAAATATATTCAGGAGGAAATCGTCTACATTCGACTCAGGACGAGCCAAGGAATCAAACAAAAACAAGGATTTTATTTCTAGGCCTTACAGATAAAAAGTTATTAGCATAAACGTAAGTCAACATTTGAGCAGTTGGTGGCGCTAGACGGTTTGAGATGAAGATTCCAACCTTGCTATGCTTAATGGTGAGACTGTCTTCTATCTCTGTGCCAAATTTCACAAGCAGTTCTTTCCCACAAGCAGTTCTATGCGCTGCCATAGACTTGAGTGGAAGAAGAAGAAAAAGAAGAAACTAACAGATTCAACAGGTGCCTCACACCTTCTGTGCTTGGCCCCTAATTACCTGATTCCTCTGTGTAATCCTGTTGAGCTGGAGGACTTGTAGCTAAAATAGAAAACAGCAAATCTTTACTCACAGAGATAACGTGAAACTCAACACAGGCTGTGAGGTTGAAACACTACCCACTGTGCAGCATTTTTAGTTTATATACTGTAAAATATGCAGACCTGCGCGTCTACAAGTGGAGATACTGTATTTACATGATTCATTCACTTACATTCTATATCGGGTGAGGCAGTAGAAACAGGTTCGGGAGTAGAAACAGGTTCTGGTTGAAACACTATAAGATCATATTAATGTTCACAGGTAATTTAACCCTTATTCCAACACATACTAAAACCATACAACTGTCTATACTACTATACTAACACTATACCACTATAGTTTCTACTATACTAACACTTTACCACTATAAATAGTAGAATACTACAGCAATTCCATGCCTCTACAGATATGAACAGTAACACTATAGATGCTACAACATTAACAATAACCCAACAGACATTACTTTGCTATAATAATACTATTCCACTATTTATATTATTCTATAAAATACACATGATAATATTATACCACACATACTAATGTAGGTTCTACCATAATAACACTATACAACAGTAGATACTACTATAGCACTGCAGATAAAACTATAATATAATAAAATAAATCTCTAGACATTCCTATTATATACAAGGCGAATTCCCACTCAGAATAAAACATTTATGAATATTTTCCCTCGTCTGTATTCAGCATTATCAGTGCCTTTTGTATCGAACCACATCAATTTAACTAGTTTTTAAATCCACAATTAATAGCAATCATGAAATGATACTGTGGCACTGTAAATACTACTATATTAACACTTTAGCACTATAAATACTACTATACTAACACTGTAGCACTATAGATACTACTAACACTGTAGCACTATAAATACTACTATACTAACACTGTAGCACTATAAATACTACTATACTAACACTGCAGCACTGTAAATACTACTATACTAACACTGTAACACTATAGATACTACTATACTAACACTGTCGCACTATAAATACTATTATACTAACACTGCAGTATTATAAATACTACTATACTAACACTGTAGCACTATAGATACTACTATACTAACACTGTAGCACTATAAATACTACTATACTAACACTGCAGCACTATAAATACTACTATACTAACACTGCAGCACTGTAAATACTACTATACTAACACTGTAGCACTATAAACAATACTATACTAACACTGTAGCACTATAAATACTACTATACTAACACTGTAGTACTATAAACACTACTATACTAACACTCCAGTATTATAAATACTACTATACTAACACTGTAGCACTATAAATACTACTATACTAACACTGTAGCACTATAAACACTACTATACTAACACTCCAGTATTATAAATTCTACTATACTAACACTGCAGCACTGTAAATACTACTATACTAACACTGTAGCACTATAAATACTACTATACTAACACTGCAGTATTATAAATACTACTATACTAACACTGTAGCACTATAAATACTACTATACTAACACTGCAGTATTATAAATACTACTATACTAACACTGTAGCACTATAAATACTACTATACTAACACTGTAGCACTATAAATACTACTATACTAACACTGTAGCACTATAAACACTACTATACTAACACTCCAGTATTATAAATACTACTATACTAACACTGTAGCACTATAAATACTACTATACTAACACTGTAGCACTATAAACACTACTATACTAACACTCCAGTATTATAAATTCTACTATACTAACACTGCAGCACTGTAAATACTACTATACTAACACTGTAGCACTATAGATACTACTATACTAACACTGTCACACTATAAATACTATTATACTAACACTGCAGTATTATAAATACTACTATACTAACACTGTAGCACTATAAACACTACTATACTAACACTGTCGCACTATAAATACTATTATACTAACACTGCAGTATTATAAATACTACTATACTAACACTGCAGCACTATAAATACTACTATACTAACACTGTCGCACTATAAATACTATTATACTAACACTGCAGTATTATAAATACTACTATACTAACACTGTAGCACTATAAATACTACTATACTAACACTGCAGCACTATAAATACTACTATACTAACACTGCAGCACTGTAAATACTACTATACTAACACTGTAGCACTATAAACACTACTATACTAACACTGTAGCACTATAAATACTACTATACTAACACTGCAGTATTATAAATACTACTATACTAGCACTGTAGCACTATAAATACTACTATACTAACACTGCAGCACTGTAAATACTACTATACTAACACTGTAGCACTATAGATACTACTATACTAACACTGTCGCACTATAAATACTATTATACTAACACTGCAGTATTATAAATACTACTATACTAACACTGTAGCACTCTAAATACTACTATACTAACACTGTAGCACTATAAATACTACAATACTAACACTGTAGCACTATAAATACTACTATACTAACACTGTAGCACTATAAATACTACAATACTAACACTGTAGCACTGTAAATACTACTATACTAACACTGTAGCACTATAAATACTACTATACTAACACTGTAGCACTATAAATACTACTATACTAACACTGTAGCACTATAAATACTACTATACTAACACTGTAGCACTATAAATACTACTATACTAACACTATAGCACTATAAATACTACTATACTAACTCTGTAGCACTATAAATACTACTATACTAACACTGTAGCACTATAAATACTACAATACTAACACTGTAGCACTATAAATACTACTATACTAACACTGTAGCACTATAAATACTACTATACTAACACTGTAGCACTATAAATACTACTATACTAACACTGTAGCACTATAAATACTACTATACTAACACTGTAGCACTATAAATACTACTATACTAACACTATAGCACTATAAATACTACTATACTAACTCTGTAGCACTATAAATACTACTATACTAACTCTGTAGCACTATAAATACTACAATACTAACACTGTAGCACTATAAATACTACTATACTAACACTGTAGCACTATAAATACTACTATACTAACACTGTAGCACTATAAATACTACTATACTAACACTGTAGCACTATAAATACTACTATACTAACACTGTAGCACTATAAATACTACAATACTAACACTGTAGCACTGTAAATACTACTATACTAACACTGTAGCACTATAAATACTACTATACTAACACTGTAGCACTATAAATACTACTATACTAACACTGTAGCACTATAAATACTACTATACTAACACTATAGCACTATAAATACTACTATACTAACACTGTAGCACTGTAAATACTACTATACTAACAATTCCATAATAGTTATGGGTACTCTAACACTATACCATTATTTATATTATTATAATACTTAAGATAATGCTGGCCATATAAGTGAAAGGTGTTCCACAGACTAGGGGCGCAGGTGGCTGTGACAGATTTCCCTCTCGGAAAGGTTGGGGGAGTCAGCTGATCAGTACGTATACCATATTTCTATATTAACATTATACTAACTATAGCTACTACTCTGACATCCAAACTCTCTACTACTATAGATACAATAAACACTAAAAGATCACATTAATGTTCACAGGTAATTTAACCTTTATACCAACACATACTAAATCCATACAACTGTCTATACTACTGCATTAAACTTACAATATCCCAGAGTGGCTACTGCTATACTAACAGAACAATTCCTATTATTAAAAGGAATAGCATGAGAACCGTGAATCTGATCAGAAAATAAATAAATAAATAAATAAATAAATAATTTTCTGTTCATCATTAATCATTACTTAACAATAACTTTAGCTGTCAAAAAAATTATTGACAATATAATCATTAAAATGATACGCACTGTGTACAAATACCAAATCTCATCACTTCTCAATTTGTTTAAATATATATATTAGAAATGTGAGGCAGTATAGACAGTTTCTCATTAAATATTTATATATTTTCATTTAATGGTGTGTCTCAATTCAGCAGTGTTACTCAAATTGAAACGGGCCTGTAAAAATACAACCACTTTATTTTTTAACCATTTCCTGGGTGGAAGAATAAAGCACAATTCTCATCCAGTTTCTACTGGTCTGCTGTTGATTTTGTAAATTAAATGTCATAATATTAGCGTGATTATTTTTTATTCATGTATTTGTTAGTAATTGTTTTTAATGTCAGTATCAAAGATGACATTGTGAACACTTTAATGTCTTTGAATATTTTCTTTTAAAATGTCTAATGTTCCTTTTTCTAAAATCAGAAACAAACATAATATATTATTAGAAATGTTCTTTATGCCCACAGCCCATAGTTTTATTCACTTAAATAACGCTAGAATAATTCAAGAAAAACATTACTTTTAAAGTTATTTATAGTAAAAAGCTTTATTCCTCCTGTCCAATTACAGGAAGAGATACATAAAAAGGATGTTTATAAAATAAATATGGACTATTATTAATGGAGAGAGGATTCCCCACCTTCAGGTTGGACTGAGGTTGTAAACTTTCGGCTGTCAATTATTTTCAAGCGTTCCTGCACCCACTGATCTTTGGGATCTGCACACTGCCCACCCACACCACTATTTACAGTAAAACTGCAGAGGAGAGAGAAGATATACGTCAGTGTAAAACTGCAATAAAGACAGAAAAGTAAACATTTTCATGTGTCCCAAAACTTCAAAATTATTTTTGTTATATTCTAATAAATTTCAAAAACTATCAAATGTGCTTCATGCTAATTTGAATTTGTATTATAATAAATTTATATGATATTTTATACAATTATTAGGCAATGATGTACATAGAAAAACAATCATTTTCTTCTTATTAATTATTAAATAAAATAAGGGGGTGAAAACTTACATGACTGCAGAATTTCGGCAGTGATCGTCTGTTACTCTGTACGCTGTAATGTGTATTACAGGGATTGGATTTCTCTTGTAACCGCTACAGCATTCCACTGGTCTAAATGCATCTGTGTGAAAACATTCATGTATTTATTTATCAACCATGCCTTAGCACTCTGATTAAATGTTCACTAAGAAATGTTAATAAATGAGATGCTTTTTTTATCTAGTATATTTGAAATTAATGAATTGATATAATTTTTTTAGAAGAGCACAGTAGTGTTATAACAGCTGCTATAACGTCATTCAACAACATTACAGATAACTATAAACGGGTTAAAAGCGAGACGTGTCGTTTTTTTTTTTGATCTAGTATATTTCAAATTAACTAATTAATATTATTTTTTTAGAAGAGCACAGTAGTGCTACAACAGCTGCTATAACGTCATTCAACAACATTACAGATAACTATAAACGGGTTAAAAGCGAGACGTGTCGTTCGTTAATAAATTAGAAATTGCAGTTGTTGGTGCGTTGCTGTGGTGTAAGAATTCCTCTTGGGGATGCACTGTTTTAGGAAAATAATCAACGTTGGGGTTGTAAACAGTAACTCCGCTTCATCACACCACCCCATCAGTCAGTGTTTTACTGTAACAGCACATCACACACTGTGGTTTATTAACGCTGGATATTTTCAACAACCTCATCATCGTTTTTATGGACTTCAGCGACA
The DNA here is from genome assembly GCF_001660625.3 of Ictalurus punctatus. NCBI lineage: Eukaryota > Metazoa > Chordata > Actinopteri > Siluriformes > Ictaluridae > Ictalurus > Ictalurus punctatus. Next base: position 32,927,377 of record NC_030422.2, read on the forward strand.
TTATAAACTCGATGCAGTTATTGCAAGCGAGGGAAATGCAACCAAATATTAAGTGTTATTTATTTGACTTTACTTTGAGAAAAATAAATCTGCAGTTGTGGTCAGAGCTGCAAAGCCCTTTCGAGTGCAGGACATACGAGTGCATTTATACTTTTATTCACATAAACTTTGGGTGTTTAATCATTTGTTTGTTGTTTAAAAAATCTAGATGTAAATATCAGGAAATGAAAGCTGAAATTCTGATCTATCGTTTCATATTCGTCTTTTGATCTGAAGCCCAAATGTCCTCAGTGACGAAAAGAAAAAAAAAAGGGGGGGGGGGGGGGGGGGGGGGCTTTGCTGTTCCAATACTTTTGGAGGGGACAGTATAACCATAAAGCTCACTCACTCACTGCCCCCCCTTCCTCCTCTCTTCCCCCTCTCCCCCTCTCTCTCTCCCCCTTCCTCTCTCTCTCTCTCTCTCTCTCTCTCACCCCCCTCCCTCTCTCTCTCTCTCTCCCCTCCCTCTATTGCTCTCTCTCTAGCTCTCTCTCTCACTCTCCCTCTCTCTCACTCTACACACAGTTCCCTATACAGTTTTCAAAATGTCGGATGAGTCAACAAGGCAGTTATCTGGTGGCCAGATTACAGACTTAAAATGCAGAAAACAAATAAACATCTTTGAAATATTAAAACATTCGTGTATTGTCGGTACTTTAATTATTTCATTAATAGGACTTTTTTGTGTGAAGAAAACGATTAATTCCAATACAGGTCATATTGACCCCCCTTTATACATTCGTGTAGGTCATTTGATTCATGCATAGTGGGGTTAAATATAAAAAAATCTAAAAGTTGTGCGTTATAGCGGACACCTATATGAAGAAACTAAAAGATTCAATAGGTGCCTCGCACCTTCGGTGCTTGGCCCCTAATTACCTGATTTCTCTGTGTAATCCTGTTGAGCTGGAGGACTTGTAGCTAAAATAGAAAACAGCAAATCTTTACTCACAGAGATAACACGTGAAACTCAACACAGGCTGTGAGGTTGAAACACTACCTACTGTGCAGCATTTTTAGTTTATATACTGTAAAATATGCAGACCTGCACGTCTACAAGTGGAGATACTGTATTTACATGATTCATTCACTTACATTCTATATCGGGTGAGGCAGTAGAAACAGGTTCGGGAGTAGAAACAGGTTCGGGAGTAGAAACAGGTTCTGGTTGAAACACAATAAGATCATATTAATCTTAGCGGGTAATTTGACCCTTATACCAACACATACTAAAACCATACAACTGTCTATACTACTATACTAACACTATACCACTATGGATTCTACTATACTATACTACTATACTAGTATAAATACTACTATACTAACACTGTAGCACTATAAATAGTAGAATACTACAGCTATTCCAAGCCTCTACAGATATGAACAGTAACACTATAGATACTACAACATTAACAATAACCCAATAGACATTAAATTGCTATACTAATACTATCCCACTATTTCTATTATTATAAAAAATATATATGATAATGCTATACCACGCATCCTAAAGTAGATTCTACCAAAATAACAACAGTAGATACTACTATGGCACTGCAGATAAAACTATAATATACTAAAACTCTAGACATTCCTATTAATAATATATAGGCCATAAAGTGTAATCAGTGTGTGTGTAACTACAAAATTTACTAATGTTTGGATATGTTAATCAGGTATAATCTGGTATGTTTACCCAACAGTTAAGACTTCATACAGTGTCTGCTTCAGTATGTCACAGTACATGTTGGCATTCGTGGTTCCCTCAATGAACTGTAGCTCCCCAGTGCCGGCAGCACTCATGCAGCCCCAGACCATGACACTCCCACCACCATGCTTGACTGTAGGCAAGACACACTTGTCTTTGTACTCCTCACCTGGTTGCTGCCACACACGCTTGACACCATCTGAACCAAATAAGTTTATCTTGGTCTCATCAGACCACAGGACATGGCTCCAGTAATCCATGTCCTTAGTCTGCTTGTCTTCAGCAAACTGTTTGCGGGCTTTCTTGTGCATCATCTTTAGAAGAGGCTTCCTTCTGGGACAACAGCCATGCAGACCAATTCGATGCAGCATGCGGCGTATGGTCTGAGCACTGACAGGCTGACCCCCCACCCTTCAACCTCTGCAGCAATGCGGGCAGCACTCATACGTCTATTTCCCAAAGACAACCTCTGGATATGACGCCGAGCACATGTACTCAACTTCTTTGGTGGACGATGGCGAGGCCTGTTCTGAGTGGAACCTGTCCTGTTAAACCGCTGTATGGTCTTGGCCACCGTGCTGCAGCTCAGTGTCAGGGTCTTGGCAATCTTCTTATAGCCTAGGCCATCTTTATGTAGAGCAACGATTCTTTTTTTCAGATCCTCAGAGAGTTCTTTGCCATGAGGTGCCATGTTGAATTTCCAGTGACCAGTATGAGGGAGTGTGAGAGCGATGACACCAAATTTAACACACCTGCTCCCCATTCACACCTGAGACCTTGTAACACTAACAAGTCACATGACACCGGGAGGGAAAATGGCTAATTGGGCCCAATTTGGACATTTTCACTTAGTGGTGTACTCACTTTTGTTGCCAGCGGTTTAGACATTAATGGCTGTGTGTTGAGTTATTTTGAGGGGACAGCAAATTTACACTGTTACACAAGCTGTACACTCACTACTTTACATTGTAGCACAGTGTCATTTCTTCAGTGTTGTCACGTGAAAAGATATCATCAAATATTTACAAAAATATGAGGGATGTACTCACTTTTGTGACATACTGTATATATCAGTAGATAGATAGATAGATAGATAGATAGATAGATAGATAGATAGATAGATAGATAGATAGATAATGATTATACCTGGACTCCTCCAATATGGTGGTGGTGAGGGGGGGCACATGATAGGTAAGGCTTGGGGGGGGCTTTAGTTGCAAAAGGTTGTGAACCTCTGTGTTCGATTGATTGTCTAAACAATAAATAACTCTGAATATCTACTCTTGGTTTGAGCTCTGGGTTTAAGCTGTGAAGACTGAATTTGTTATTAAAAAGGATAAGCCAACATAAAGACCAGAGAACTGTCTATGGGAGGAAAGCAAGCCATTTTGAAGCTGAGAAATTATTGAACATATATCAGAGGCATTGTGCAAGCATTGGGCATAGCCAATACAACAATTGGGAATGTCCTGAAAAAGAAAGAAACCACTGGTATACTACCGACCTGACATGGAACAGGTCAGCCAAGGAAAACAACAGCAGTTGATGACAGAAACATTGTGACAGCTTTGAAGAAAAGCACAAAAACAATAGTCAGTGACATCACCAGCACCCTCCACAGGGCAGGGTGAAGGTCTCACTATCCAGTGTTTGAAGAAGACTTCGAGAGCAGAAATACAGAGGTCAAACTACAAGATGTAAACCGCTCATCAGCAGAAAGAATCAGAAAGACCAGATTGGAATTCACAAAGAAATACAGAGATGATCCACAAAAGTTCTGGAACCAAGATGCACCTCTGCCAAACTGATGGAAAGGCCAAAGTGTGGAGAAAGAAAGTGTCTGCTCACGATCCAGAACATACAAGCTCATGGTTCAAGCATAGTGCCATGGCTTGGGCTTGCATGGCTGCTTCTGGATCATTCTCACTGATCTTTACTGATGATGGAACTCATGATGATAGCAGCAGAATGAATTCCATATAATCACTTCAAATTTACACACATAATGAATTTTAACTTTGTTTTTATAAATGTGAACAAAAACAAGAAACTTTTAGATTTTTTTATATTTAACCCTACAATGCACAAATCAAAAAACCTATATCTATCCACTATCAATACTGCTCTACTAACTCTATACCAATAGTTAGTAGTAGTTAGTTAGTTCCGTCCGCGCAGCGGGGCGCATCGGGCAACAAGCATTCGCCAGCGGGCTCGGTCGGAAGCGTCGATTTCCACATCTTCCCACTTGACATCGAGCGCTCGTAGATCCTCCATGAACGTTCGTCGCCAAGTATTCCGCGGCCGCCCTACTCTTCTCTTCCCTCGTGGCGGCGTCCAGCGCAGCGCGATCTTTGCGTGGCGGTGGTCAGACATCCGTAGAATGTGCGTAGAATCTCCGCCGACGCCGGTCCCAAGCCCGGGTGAAAAAGGAGGAGGGTTGGGCATCAGGCTAGCACCCTGATCCCGTAAAATCTATCTTGCTACGGAAACAACAAGCAAAAACCAGCGGTCTAAACAATACCGGCGCGATGACCCTGTTTCTCCCTTGATGACGGTGCTGGAGCAAAGCCGAAAGGTCGTCCAGCGCCCGATGCAAAATGGGATACTCGACGCCAATACGATCACACGAATTGGAACCTGGAACGTGCGAACGTTGTACCAGTGTGGGAGACTGGAGCAGCTTCTGCACGAATTCGATAATTACCGGCTTGACATTCTTGGTGTCAGCGAAATGAGGTGGACGGGTAATGGAAAAATGATAAGCGACGGGAAGATCGTCCTGTATTCGGGAGCCAAAGAACATCACGTGCACGGTGTCGGGATGGTCCTGAGCAAAACCGCGGCACAGGCACTCGTTGGATGGAAACCGATCAGTGATCGCATAATTACCGCCCGATTTCAGTCTCGCCATGCTAAAATTACTGTTATTCAAGTCTACGCACCGACAAATGAGGCAGATGATGAAGAGAAGGACGCCTTCTACGACCAGCTGCAAGACACAATCACGGTTATCCCCAACCATGACATAAAGATCCTCCTTGGCGACATGAATGCGCAACTCAGTAGCGACCGGCAGGGCTGGGAAAACGTGATCGGACCTCATGGATCGGCAGCAGTAACAAGCGATAATGGAGAGCGTCTCCTATCCCTATGCAATCTTAACAACCTTTGCATCGGGAATACATATTTCATTCACAAACGGATTCACAAAAAGACGTGGCGGTCACCAGATGGGGCCACTCACAATGAAATCGACTATGTATGCATCCATCGACGGTGGCGCTCGGCTTTACGTGACGTACGGGTTTTGCGCGGCGCCGACGTCGGATCTGATCACCACTTGCTTGTGACTTCAATCCGACTAAAATTTAAAAGAGTGGACGGACGCAACACCGTTCGGTCATTTGCCTCCGAGAAATTGAAGGACCGCGTGAACGCCGAGCACTTCCACATTGAACTCGCTAATCGATTCCAGATTCTTGACAACTCGGCCAGCATCGAAGAACAATGGGCGCAGATCAAGGATGCTGCCATAGAGACGGCAGAGAGAACGATTGGTCGACGGCGTGGAACGCAGCGAGAACGGTGGATTCAGGACCGGACATGGTCGTTGCTCGATGAAAGACGGGTCAAGAAACGTCAGCGCGATCAAGCAAAGACCGAAGAGGAGCGAAATGAAGCATCGCAGGCGTACCGAGAACTCGACCGCAGGGTCAAGAGGAGTTGCCGAGCAGACAAGAAGGACTGGCTGGACCGGAAGGGCACTGAAGCACAACTGGCTGCGGACCAGGGTGACAGCAGGACTCTTTTTCGTGTGGTCAGAGATCTCACTCGGGCCCGAAGCGGTTCCACTGGGCCGATAAGGGATACAACCGGCAGGATGCTAGTTAGCAAAGAAGAGCAGGACGCGCGTTGGGTGGAACATTTCAAAGACACCCTAAACCAGCCGGCTCCCGTAGCCACGCACGACTTTACAGTCTTTCCTCCTCCCTGTGAGCTGGAAGTGGACATGAGCGACATCATGGATGCTGAGGTCGCTGCAGCGATTCGTCATCTGAAAAACAACAAAGCACCTGGTCTTGACCAAATCTCGGCAGAAATGCTGAAAGCGGGTGGTGATGAAGTTGTACGGGTGCTCACTACGCTGCTCAATGACTGCTGGCACATGGAACGTGTCCCAAATGACTGGAGACAGGGTGTCATCGTCAAATTACCTAAGAAAGGTAATCTCGCAGACTGTAACAATTGGAGAGGCATCACCCTTCTGTCTGTTCCAGGCAAGGTATTTTGTCTCGTCCTCCTCAAACGGATACTGCGAGCAGTCGATCAGGCTCTACGGGACGAACAGGCCGGGTTTAGAAGCGGTCGGTCGTGCACTGAACAAATCTTTGCTCTCCGAAACATCATTGAACAAAGCTCCGAATATCAGAAACCGCTCTTGGTCAACTTTATAGACTTTAAGAAGGCGTTTGACAGCGTCCACCGGAAATCGCTTTGGAACATCGCACGGCTATATGGCATTCCACAGCGGTTTATCGCCATTTTCCAGAACTTATATCAGGATACTAGCTGTTGCATCCGGACGGACACAGGTCATACTGCCTTTTTCACCATCGAGACTGGAGTCAGACAGGGCTGCATTCTTTCACCATTCTTTTTCCTCATGATGATGGACTTCGTCATGCGACGAGCACTAACACAGCCAGCGTCTGGAATTCCGTGGACAGGCCAGGGACGCCTGACCGACCTGGAATTCGCCGACGATATTGTGCTATTGGCGCAGAATGGGAAAGTCTTACAGGAGATGACCACTAGCCTGGAGCACGAAGCAGCCAAAGTTGGGTTACGGATCAGCACTGACAAGACCAATGTCATGGCCGTCGGCCGGATGACGCCGGTGCGGATCACGGTGAGCAACCAGCTGATCGAAGAAGTCAAACAGTTCACCTACCTTGGCAGCATTGTGGCTACGGATGGTGGGACTAACGTGGATGTCAATCGCAGAATCGGCAGAGCATTTGCAGTCTTCCAACAGCTACAACCGATTTGGGCTAGGCGAACTATCCACACCAACAGCAAACTTCGCCTGTTTAATAGCATCATCATCCCAACCGCCATCTATGCATCTGAAACTTGGAAGAGCTCGAGGGCAGTCATCCACAAGCTGAATGTGTTTCAGCAACGATGCCTGAGAAGAATACTCGGTGTATCATACCGTGATCGTATTTCAAATGAAGAAATTCTAAGAAGAACAAACTCCCGCAGCCTGGCAGAAATGGTCGTAGAGCGAAGAATGCGCTTTGCAGGACACATTCTATGCCAATAATTCTACCATATTTCTATATTAACACTATACAACTATAGCTACTACTCTGACATCCAAACTCTCTACTACTATAGATACAATAAACACTAAAAGATCACATTAATGTTCACAGGTAATTTAACCTTTATACCAACACACACTAAATCCATACAACTGTCTATACTACTGCATTAAACTGACAATATCCCAGAGTGGCTATTGCTATACTAACAGAACAATTCCTATTAGTAAAAGGAATAGCATGAGAACCGTGAATCTGATCAGAAAATAAATAAATAAATAAATAAATAAATAAATAAATAAATAAATCTTTCTGTTCATCATTAATCATTACTTAACAATAACTTTAGCTGTCAAAAAAATTATTGACAATATAATCATTAAAATGATACGCACTGTGTACAAATACTAAATCTCATCACTTCTCAATTTGTTTAAATATATATATTAGAAATGTGAGGCAGTATACACAGTTTCTCATTAAATATTTATATATTTTTATTTAATGGTGTGTCTCAATTCAGCAGTGTTACTCAAATTGAAACGGGCCTGTAAAAATACAACCACTTTATTTTTTAACCATTTCCTGGGTGGAAGAATAAAGCACAATTCTCATCCAGTTTCTACTGGTCTGCTGTTGATTTTGTAAATTAGATGTCATAATATTAGCGTGATTATTTATTTATAATAAAAAGCTTTATTCCTCCTGTCCAATTACAGGAAGAGATACATAAAAAGGATGTTTATAAAATAAATATGGACTATTATTAATGGAGAGAGGATTCCCCACCTTTAGGTTGGACTGAGGTTGTAAACTTTCGGCTGTCAATTATTTTCGTGAGTTTCTGCACCCAACTATCTGTGGGATTTGCACACACACAGCGACCACGTTTTAGGGTAAAACTGCATAGGAGAGAGAAGATATACGTCAGTGTAAAACTGCAATAAAGACACAAGATTAAACATTTTCATGTGTCCCAAACCTCCAAAATTATTTTTGTTATATTCTAATGAATTTCAAAAACTATCAAATGTGCTTCATGGCAATTTAAAGTTGTAGTATAATAAATTTATATGATATTTTATACAATTATTAGGCAATGATGTACATAGAAAAACAATCATTTTCTTCTTATTAATTATTAAATAAAATAAGGGGGTGAAAACTTACATGACTCCAGGATTTGTACACTGATGGTGTGTTTCTTCATACGCTGTAATGTGGATTACAGGGACTGGATGTGTCTGGTAACGGAAACAGCACTGGACTGTTACACTTACACCTGTGTGAAAACATTCATGTATTTATTTATCAATCATGGCTTAGCACTCTGATTAAATGTTCACTAAGAAATGTTAATAAATGAGGTGTTTATTTTATCTAGTATATTTGAAATTAATGAATTGTTTTTTTGTTTTGTTTTAAATAACAGCACCTGTGACGTGACGCCATGCGAAGGGCAGACGTGTGAAAGACAGCTCTGCGCACTTCGCTAATTTTTCATGATATAATCTGGTGAAATTCGGTACACCCGGTCACACTCTTGCTGATTGAGGTAAACATGGCAAAGAAGTCAAAATCCTCGAGCTCTGGAGACATTAAAAGACATTATGTGTTCAAGATGGAAGCGCGGACGAGCCTGTGGAGCGCGGACTCGTTGTGGGTGCTGCGGCGGGAGAAGAACTCCAGCGCCAACTGTCCCACATGTCGGGGATGATGACGAAGGTTGTTGCTGCCTCGGAAGATCTCGCTGTAAAACGACGTCCGATTACCGCGATAGAAGTGAAATTCTCTGAGTTAGTTACAAGAGGCAGAATCGTGCAGTCCGATGGCAGACTTGTCTCGGGGGCTCGTAGGCGTGCATGGACTCTGGGTTTAGGGGACAGGGGACTGTCATGCGCGGGGTTGATGCGCATGTTTTTCTTTTTTATCATTGTTTTGTTCGGGGGGAAGCTCGGGGTTTTATTGTTACATCAATGTTGAATTGTGGTCTTCATAATTTTGTTTTGGCACACGATTAATTTTTTCTGTTATATCAAAATGTCAGATGTTAATATGAGTGTACTGTCTCTCTCCACGTGGACTGTGAATGGGTTGGGACACCCCATAAAAAGAAGGAAGGTCATTACTTTTCTTAAGCGTAAGAAATATGGTATTGTGTTTCTTCAAGAAACGCATCTTTCCCCGCAGGAAGCTGAAAAATTTGGGAAGATATGGGGTGGTCATGTTTTCTTTAGTGCTGGCTCAAGTAAGAGTAGGGGAGTCATTATATTGGTAAATAAGCATCTACAATTCAAATGTCTCACACAGTTTAAAGATAAATTAGGGAGAGTAATTATTGTTTTAGCAGAAATTCAGGGGCAAAGTCTTATTTTGGCTAATATTTATGCACCTAATGCTGACGATCAGGGCTTTTTTTATAGATCTTGAAGGGATGTTGCAATCTGCTGGCACCGCACATGATATAATATTGGGAGGAGACTTTAATCTTTTGATGGACTCAGTCCTTGATCATAGTGTTGTAAAAAGTGTGTACGCCCCCTAGAGCAACAGTGACGCTTCACAGGATGTGTAAAAATCTTGGTCTTGCAGATATCTGGAGACTTTTGAACCCATCTGGTAGGGACTATACATATTTTTCATCAGTCCATAAGATTTATTCTAGAATAGATTTTTTTTTTTTTGATATCCAAATCACTTATTTCATCTGTTGCTGATTGTTCAATCGGAAACATTCTAGTCTCAGATCACGCCCTGGTGAGTTTAGAGGTGTGGCCACAAACGGAGAAGAAGAAATCATTTAGTTGGCGCTTTAATGTATCTCTTTTACAAAATCCTGATTTCTGACAAATGTTAAAGACTGAACTTGATGTTTATATGGAGACCAACTGGTCCTCAGTATCCTCTGTGGGCGTGGCGTGGGAGGCACTTAAGGCGGTTCTTAGGGGTCGGATCATACAGTATGCCTCATTCATTAAAAAATCCAAAGCACGAGAACTCGTGGAGTTGGAAGGACGTATTAAAAGTGCAGAGGCAGAGCTGAAGCGCCGGATGTCGTCTGATGGTCTCAGAGAATTGACCAGATTGAAATATAGATATAATACTATTTTGTCAAGGAAAATGGACTTTTGGTTATTCAGGGCAAGACAGTCATACTTTGAGTCGGGGGACAAAGCAGAAAAACTTTTGGCTAGATATCTAAAACAGAGGGAGGCCCTTTCTATCATTCCCGCAGTGAAGTCTGTTAGTGGTGAAATTTTTACCTCGGCCATTGATATTAATAACGCTTTTAAAGAATTTTACTTTGATCTCTATAGTTCAATGTCTTCGTCTACTGATGAAGATATTAGGAACATTGTGGAACCATTAGAACTCCCGAAACTGACGACGGAGCAAAAATATTCTCTTGATTCTAAGATAACCCTGGAGGAGCTTGGCGAGGTAGTTAAGGCCCTGCCTACAGGCAAGTCTCCAGGGCCAGATGGCTTTGCCGCTGAGTTTTTCAAATCTTTGCTACAGAACTGGCTCCATTTCTGTTAGAAGTTTATACAGAAGCATTAAAGAATGGAAAGCTTCCTCCAACCATGACACAAGCCCGGATCAGTCTGATTCTTAAAAAAGACAAAGATCCAAGTGAGTGTAAAAGTTATCGTCCAATTTCCCCGATCCAGTTAGATGTAAAGATCCTGTTGAAAATTCTGGCTACCCGATTAAGTAAAGTTATGACATCTCTTATACATATAGATCAGGTGGCTTTTATTCGGGCCGTAGCTCTTCTCATAACATTAGACGTCTCATTGATATCATGTGGTCAGTAGCGAATGATCAGTCTCCGGTTGCTGCCATCTCACTTGACGCCGAAAAGGCGTTTGATCTGGTAGAATGGGATTATCTTTTTAAGATTTTGGAAGCGTACGGGTTCGGGAATACTTTCATTGGTTGGATTAAGCTACTTTATAGACAACCGGTAGCGGCAGTACAAACAAATGGACTAATTTCAGATTATTTTACTCTAGATAGGGGCACCCGGTAGGGTTGCCCTCTTTCCCCATTATTGTTCTGTCTTGCCCTGGAACCATTAGCAGCTGCGATAAGAAAGGAGAATGATTTTCCAGGGGTGGTGGCGGGAGGTGTGGTGCATAAGCTTTTGCTTTATGCAGATGATATTTTATTATTCGTCTCTGAACCTCCTAGATCTATGCCTTGCCTCCACAGAATTATTCATTCCTTTTCCAAATTCTCAGGATACAAAGTCAACTGGTCTAAATCCGAAGCTTTGGCTCTGGCAGCGTACTGTCCAGTAACGGCTTTCAGCCTGGTGGCTTCCAGTGGCCCAAACAGGACATTAAGTATTTGGGTATTTTATTTCCAAAAAATTTGTCCGATTTAGTTAGAGTTAATGTTGACCCGTTAATAAAAAGGTTTTCGAGTGATGTAGACAGGTGGTCTTCTGTACATTTATCTATGATCGGGAAGGTTAATGTTATTAAAATGAGTTGTATTTCAAAATTCAATTACCTGCTACAATCTCTCCCTATAGATGTCCCTCTTTCTTATTTCAAGCAATTTGAGAGTATAGCGAAGTCTTTTATTTGGAATGGTAAGCGTCCCAGGTTAAACAATAAGTCACATAGTCCGGTTGACAAGGGTGGGCTAGGCCTACCCAAGATTCTGTTTTATTATTATGCGTTTGGTCTCAGACATTTGGCTCATTGGTCACTTCCGCCTGAGAGAGCCCCTCCCTGGTTCTGCATTAAACAAGAAGTTCTTGCCCCTATTTTGCCACTGCAAAGCCTTTCCATTAATCTAACCAGAGAAGGTAAATCACACCCCGTTATTTCACATCTGCACTCAGTGTGGAGAAGAGGGTCCAGAGTGTTTGATTCTGATATTTATCTCAATGTTGCCTCGAGCCTATGGCTAAACCCCAAACTACGTATTAAAAAGTCCCCTTTTTGTTGGTCAGAGTGGATCACGAGGGGGGTTAATACACTCGGTGATCTTTATGAGAGTGGTGTGATGATATCTTTTGAAAAATTGGTTCAACATTTTGGGATCCCCAGATCTCGGTTTTTTTAGGTATCTTCAACTACGCCACTTGCTCTGTACTATTTTTGGAAGTAGCATGCACCCCCTAAGGCAGCAGATACTCTGGGAGAGGTGATTTCTGCATTTGGAAGAGGGCATGAAGCATCAGTGTATTACTCCTTGCTGATTCAGAGTCTAGGGGACGGAGTCTCGACCACTCTCAAGAGATTATGGGAGAAGGATTTAAATTTGGAATTGGGGGAGGGAGAGTGGGCTAGGATTTTAAAAAAATATACAAACTGCATCTAGAGACGCAAGGGTGCGCCTTATACAATTTAAGATTTTACATCGGTTCTATTGGACCCCCTCTAAATTTTATAGGCTCGGTCTTAAAGACACCCACCTGCTGGCGATGCCATTCAGAAGATGGAGACACCACACATGTTTTTTTGTGGGTGTCGTAACATCCAAGAATTTTGGTTGAAGGTGCAGAGCTTTGTATGTGAGGTGTTGAACACTCAGATCTCGTTCTGCCCTAGACTCTGTATTTTGGGAGATGGGGAGGTCACAAAATTGGAGGATAGGTACAAAAAAGATTGGGTTTTGACCAGTGTGATGATTGGTAGGCAGGTTATTTTAAGGGGAGGGAATTCAGATGGAGCACCCTCGTTTCCAGAGTGGTGTGTGGAGATGGGGAGGGTGGCTGCCTTTGAGGAGGGGTCGAGCAGAAGGATGGGAGTTGGGAATTTCTTCAGGAAGAAATGGAGCAGTTATTTGGCGTTTTGGGGGGACTCTCGAGGAGGGGCGATGGAGAGTATAATTTAGAGATTATTGTATATTCCTTTGTTTTTTTTTAATTGTGTGTATTTTTTATTATTATTATTTTTATTATTAATTTATTTTATCTTTTTGGATATGTGAGTTTATATTCTATTGACCACAGGGGGGTTCGTGGGGGGACCAGGGTGGGGTGGGAGGTTGGTAGGGGGAGGGGTTATAGTGGGGATTTATGTTAAAACAGTTTGATTCATTATATATGTTGTTTGTCTCTTTGTGTTAACTTGTGAATCAATAAAAGTGTTAATTACAAAAAATAAAAATAAATAACAGCACCTGTAACAGTAGTGTTTAAAAGAGAGATGTTAATAAATTAGAAATTGCAGTTGTTGGTGCGTTGCTGTGGTGTAAGAATTCCTCTTGGGGATGCACTGTTTTAGGAAAATAATCAACGTTGGGGTTGTAAACAGTAACTCCGCTTCATCACACCACCCCATCAGTCAGTGTTTTACTGTAACAGCACATCACACACTGTGGTTTATTAACGCTGGATATTTTCAACAACCTCATCATCGTTTTAGGGACTTCAGTGACATTATAAACCAATATAATATTATGTAACTGGTTGTAGTCTGCATTGTGTGTTTTATTTAATCCAGAAAAAAAAATGTAGGCGGACGGCAACTGGGTCGACTCTTTGTTTATTCTCTCTCTCCTCTCTCTCCCATTCAACCGTAACATGAAAGGGAAGAGGAGGAGCCAAAACAGGAAATGACAAAACCAATGACATCACGGCAACCAAAAGGAAAAATACTCAGACAAACAGACAGTCACACCAGGTACACATCTCCTTTTGTGTAATTCTACACATGACATTTATGGAGTATTTTCCATACCCGTTACAATTATGTACAGAAAACTATGTAAAAGTGAACGTTATCTTACACAGGGCCATGGTGATGGACTGAAGGTAGGAGAGAATGAGAGAACATGATGGTAAAGCAGATGATGATGATGATGATGGTGAGGATATGAACACAGTCATATTAATGCAGGTATTACCTCAGTGCTCGTCTTATTAGAAGAATGGGAGAGAGAGGTAGCTGCACCTTAAGCTTTACTTCACTAAGGGTCGTTATTATTGCTGTGTCAACATTCGCTGTGAATTTTGTAGGTATGATTCTGATTGGTGTTTTTTTTGTCCTTTTGTATAGTTGGTGCTGTTGTATTAGCCTGCCCTTCATACAGGAAGTCTCAGTCCTCCTATGATGATTATTGTTAATTCCTTCTTGTATTGTTTGCTTCATTCGACTAATGTCTGATGGCGTTGGTTGCTGGTTTTAAATAATTTTCTTCTTATCTATTCCGAATACGATGTTTATATGCGTACTGGCATCGGAAAACTCCTGCATACACGGTTGTTGTAATTATGCCTGAGTTACCCTTCCTAAATACAGAGCCTACAGCTAAGCATCTGTTGGCACCCACAATTCCTTGCGAACTGAGCATGCGCATATATATCTCCTTTCAGTGGATTTTCTGAATAAGGTGTTTACATGCAACAAATTTCTGATTAACAAACACACACACACACACACACATAATATAATAATAATAAAACTAATAGTATATGGCATCACAGAGATATTACTTTATTATATTATTCTATATTGTAAAATGAATAGTTTGGCAAATGGTTGTCCCTTTGAGTAAATAAATGTATTTTTAATTTTTAATTTATTGTAAAAGATCTTTTATTCACTGTAGAAATTCAGAATGTATTATTTATTCACACGGTTAATAAAATCATTAACTGAACCGAGTACTTGGAAAAAGTTACAGCCCAAGAGTGTGTCAATGAATGAATGTTAAGATTTTAGCAAAGCATAAGAAGCCATTCTCCCCTGGTATTTTAAATATTAATATTATTTTTAAAGAATATTTTGTCTAGTAAGACTTTCCCATGAATTTTTTTTAATGAAGAGTAACACTACAGTTTTGAAATGCTCAATTAAGATGAGCAATTTTTTTTATGTTTTTTTTTTTTTTTTTTTTTTTTACGAACGCTTTAAGTGCAGTTAATTATTAGTCATGCTATACGTGCAAATAGACGACTGCTTGAAGCCGTGGGCTGCGTCTCAAATCGCATACTTACCTACTGTATAGTAGCCGAGACACATGTATTTTTCCCCACTACAGGCCTATAGTAGGAAAGTATGCGATTTGGGACACAGCCGAACTCTCTTGTTCGCCGTTAAACGTAAAACTGCCGTGTGTGATCGTGGACAGCTTTACGTTTTTTTTTTTACTCATCCACGGCTTCAAGCAGTTGTCTATTAGCACGTACAGCATGACAAATAATTAACCGCACTTAAAGCGTTCGTAAAAAAAAAATTAAAAACACTCAAAACTGTATACGGTCCCATAATGAAGACGAACTGTATGTTGATACGTGAAATTCTGGAGGGACGTCGGACGGCGTGGCGCGGTGACGTAATGACGCGGGCTGTTAATCTAATTATGTTCTATAACATGTAAAACGGGAACATGACAGGAGTATTCTAAAAGTGACTCATGTAAACACCTTAATCACATTATTATCTTACTCAGAGTAAGGCCAATAATTAGATTACTGCTGTTCATGTAAACCTAGTCAGTGACTTGTATGGCAGACACTGCACATAATTAGATTAAGTATGTGTGTACAGCGTGTGTAGTGGACATGGTGAAGATTGCTGTGAGGAGACGTTTATTTAACATTTATAGTGGGAGTCTTCAGGGGAGAGGAGTTCATGCTTTGCAGTTTCTCTGTAACAAACAAAGCTACATTTTTACTTGAAGAGAAAGAAAAAAGAGAGGATGCTGAGGAAACGAATGTTTACACATTAAACAGGACTATAAACAGATAAAGTATGATGTCGTAACTGCTCGCGAGTCTCTGTGGTATATGAGTAATAACACAACGGTAGCCGTGCTGTTACAGGAAAATAATCAAGTTCAGGGTGTTAGCAGTAACTCCGCTTCATCACACCACCACATCGCTCAGTATTTTACTGTAACAGTGCGACAAACACACAGTTTATTAACGCTGCTTATTCTCAGCAACCTGCTCGTCTCTTTAGAGAATTCAGTATCATTATAAACCAGAGGAGTGTTCAGGAGTAATGACTCCAGTCCAGATGTTTTAACAATTTTCTATCTTACTAGTGTCTACTTAGTGCTTAAGTTAATGCATGTTAACTGATAAAAACAAATGATCACAAGTACAGATAATAATATGTACAAAGCAACATGTTATCAAGGTAAAAAGGTAAGCTTTATCTTACTCTGAGCCGCTGTGAAGGACTGAAGGCAGCCGAGAACCAGCAGAACCAGCAGGAGAGAACGAGAGACCATGGCTGCTGATGATGATCACGATGTGAACAGGACCGTATTAATGCAGATATCACTTCAGCACTGGTCTTATAAGCTGATAAGAGGGGTGTGAGAGTGTGGTTTGAGAGGGAGTGGCAGTTTGATGGTGATGAAATGTTGCACTTTGATTAAAAGAGAAAAAATTCGTCCATTCCACAGAAAACCAAGCTGCGGTTTTCAACCAAAGACAGAAAGATCTGAGCAGCGTTGACACACTTTCCCAGCCAAACTTACATAAAATAAAATAAACATCAATATAAATAAGTGCAGCTTCACTGGAGTAAAAGAATCATTTAACCAGCACGACACATCACACGACACACAAGAGATAATCAATAATTATTATTAAAATGTGCCTAATTATTAGCATGGCCTGTACTTCTTTAGTCCCTTCACTGGGTTTTAGTGTGAAGTGCTAAGAACAATATCCTGTTTTATTTTCATCTCTGAATCGAGATTGAAGAAAATATATTTTTAAGTAATTTAAATTAGTAAACTAAAACTATTTAAATGAATGTGAGAGAGAAATAGCTTGCAGGTTTTGGATGCTACCAAAAATCACTAATTGTTTTTTTGACAGGTCTAGGTCAAAGGTCATCATCAAATATATTTATGATGGCAGGTCATTATATATATATATATATATATATATATATATATATATATATATATATATATATATATATATATATATATATATATATATATATATATTATAAATCCGGTTCTGGTGCAATCCTATGCACACACAAGTTCTTTCACATAGATTGTATTCATACATAGTATGGACATGTACATACCTCTTCCCCAAGAAACCAAGCTGTGGCATTCACCTGAAGTGAGCAGCCCAACTTACACCACACAACTATATACAATAAAATAACGAGAAATCTTCGTTCAAGCTTCGTTCAAGTAAAACTGTAAATCATATTTTAAACAAATCTCCACATCACTCACAATAATATATCGTCATTATTAAATATGCCCAATGATTAGTTTGTGCTGTACTTTAGTCTGTACTTTAGTCCTGTATTTTAGTCTGTACTTTAGTCTGTACTTTAGTCTGTACTTTAGTCCTGTACTTTAGTCTGTACTTTAGTCTGTACTTTAGTCCTGTACTGAGTGTGAAGTGCTGAAGAGAAATATTCTGTTTTATTCTCATAAGCAGTTTAAACAAACACAGAATAAAAATAAAAATGTCATTTAAATAGTAAACTAAAACCTATTTACATGAATAAATCTGAAAATCTGCTTTGATCAACAGAAACTATGTATGTGTGTGTGTGTGTGTGTGTGTGTGTGTGTTTGTGTGTGTGTGTGTGCGTGCGTGTGTGTGTGTGTGTGTGTGTGTGTGTGTGTGTTTGTGTGTGTTGTGCTGATGAGGATAGTGATTAAGATAAGATAGTGATTACCATGCTATTTTCTCTCTCTCCCTCTCTCTCTCTCTCTTAAACATGCACACACACACACACACACACACACACACACACACACACACACACACACACACACACACACACACAAACGTTTAACCCATTCCTATTTCTGTTGGGGGTTTTTTTTGTACCTAGATTTCATAAAATAAAACATTTTTAAAAAGATATGTTGTGTTTTATAACTTTTTACCTTGATGGAGGATAACCTCTAAAGCTGCTGAATTCTGAATTGTGATTGGTCAGAAGCTGTTGATCTGTGCAGATCTAATACGAACGAGCACATTAAAATAAAAGCTGTGACTTCTATAACACACTGTTACTGTATATAAACCTGAAATAATAAAACGGGATAAAATCCACAAGTCAGAAATAATGAGATTATTATGTCAAAAATAAGGAGGTGAGATTTTGCAGCTTGTGGTTCGGAGCGTTTTAGTGTTCGTCCACGAGGTAGTGAGAGTGAAGCGTTTTGTACAGACATTCGTTTAAGGAAATTCTTTTTATTTCTCATTTATAATGATAATTATTTTGCCTATCTATATGTGTAGCTCTGTATCTGTCAGTCTATAATACAGTAGATACACAGAAATGTTGAGGATGGGAACTTCTGCAGTAAACAATAACATGTCTCATAATACTGTGATTATTTACTGACCTTCATTCTTCTATTATTTTTACAATCTATAGCCATAGTCTTACAGTGTGTATATAGGTCTATATGTATTTGTTTGTTTTTCATCTTATATTAATAACATTTTTTAAAAACTTTTTTATTAAACATTGCTATCAAAGATGTGATATCATTAATCTCTTAATGTAACTAACATTGTTTTCTTTTCAATGTGAAAATGTGACTTTAAAAAAAAAAGAAACAAAGGCATAATGTTATTGAAAATCTCCTTTAATGTGTAATTTTAAAAATGAACGATGTTCTCCTGTAGGGTAAAACTGCAATAAAAACAGAAAATCTAATTCTCCTACAGTGTAATTAGTGATCATAACTTATCATAACTTATCATTTCAGTTACTATCAAATACTCTCCACTGGAAGAGTAACAACTGATTGAAAACTTTTGGCTCTAGCTTTTGGATGTTCATACACTTTAATGACTTTTACAGTTATTGGATTCTTCAGGTATGTGATGCAATACACATCTGCTCCATTTGGACCTGTGTGAAAACATTTATGCATTCATTTATCAATCATGGATTAGCACTCTGATACAATGCTTACTAAATAATTAAAGACTTGAGATGCTTTTATATCTGGTATGTTAAATACTGAAGCAGTACTGAATTCTGGATTCTGATTGGTCACAAGGCGCTGACCCATTTTCTATAATAGCAGCTGTGAAATTAATGCAGCTGCAAATCACAGTTTTTTAGTTTTGTTTTTAATCCGGTGAGGTGGAGCATTCACCATAAAAGTGACTGAGACGTTAGAGTGTCTACACTTCATAACAGTCAGATGTAAAGCAGTAACTTTACGTTTTCTGACATCTTCAGGAGTTTACGCTTTGCCGTTTCTTGGTAGCATGGCAAACTGTGTTTATATTTGTTTTGTTTTGTTTTTTTCCAAAATTCAAGAGATTAAAAAAAGTTGAAGGAGGAAGCAACTGTTTATAGCTGCTACACTGTAAATGAGAACAGGAACTAACTTGTTTCATGGACGTTCCACAACATTACAGTACACCTAACTATATACAGACCAAAAGAACAATAAGTTGTTCTTCAATGAATACAAAATTATAAAATACGTGGGGATTAAAGCTATAGTTCCCAACAATGGCTTTCCAACAAAGTACTAATTTTAGTGTCTGAATTATTTAGAAGTACAAAGTCAAAAGACATTAAGTGAGTACATTCAAAGTAGATATATGCACTGGAAGTATATTAAATAACAAAAAAAATATCCAAAAACTTATTTCCCCTTACTATAGACACTGTTTTCCCACTATATACACTGCTAATACTGTACCACTATAGATACTGTTATACTTACACTACACCACTATAGATACTGTTATACTTACACTACACCACTATAGATACTGTTATACTTACACTATACCACTATAGATACTGTTATACTTACACTACATCACTATAGATACTGTTATACTTACACTACACCACTATAGATACTGTTATACTTACACTACACCACTATAGATACTGTTATACTAACACTACACCACTATAGATACTGTTATACTTACACTACACCACTATAGATACTGTTATACTAACACTACACCACTATAGACACTGTTATACTTACACTACACCACTATAGATACTGTTATACTTACACTACACCACTATAGATACTGTTATACTAACACTACACCACTATAGATACTGTTATACTTACACTACACCACTATAGATACTGTTATACTTACACTACACCACTATAGATACTGTTATACTTACACTACACCACTATAGATACTGTTATACTTACACTACACCACTATAGATACTGTTATACTTACACTACACCACTATAGATACTGTTATACTTACACTACACCACTATAGATACTGTTATACTTACACTACACCACTATAAATACTGTTATACTTACACTACACCACTATAGATACTGTTATACTTACACTACACCACTATAAATACTGTTATACTTACACTACACCACTATAAATACTGTTATACTTACACTACACCACTATAGATACTGTTATACTTACACTACACCACTATAAATACTGTTATACTTACACTACACCACTATAGATACTGTTATACTTACACTACACCACTATAGATACTGTTATACATACACTACACCACTATAGATACTGTTATACTTACACTACACCACTATAGATACTGTTATACTTACACTACACCACTATAGATACTGTTATACTTACACTACACCACTATAAATACTGTTATACATACACTACACCACTATAAATACTGTTATACTTACACTACACCACTATAGATACTGTTATACTTACACTACACCACTATAGATACTGTTATACTTACACTATACCACTATAGATACTGTTATACATACACTACACCACTATAGATACTGTTATACTTACACTACACCACTATAGATACTGTTATACTTACACTACACCACTATAGATACTGTTATACTTACACTACACCACTATAAATACTGTTATACATACACTACACCACTATAGATACTGTTATACTTACAGTACACCACTATAGATACTGCTATACTTACACTACACCACTATAGATACTGTTATACTTACACTACACCACTATAGATACTGTTATACTTACACTATACCACTATAGATACTGTTATACTTACACTACACCACTATAGATACTGTTATACTTACACTATACCACTATAGATACTGTTATACTTACACTATACCACTATAGATACTGTTATACTTACACTACACCACTATAGATACTGTTATACTTACACTACACCACTATAGATACTGTTATACTTACACTACACCACTATAGATACTGTTATACTTACACTACACCACTATAGATACTGTTATACTTACACTATACCACTACAGATACTGTTATACTTACACTATACCACTATAGATACTGTTATACTTACACTACACCACTATAGATACTGTTATACTTACACTATACCACTATAGATACTGTTATACTTACACTACACCACTATAGATACTGTTATACTTACACTACACCACTATAGATACTGTTATACTTACACTATACCACTATAGACACTGTTATACTTACACTACACCACTATAGATACTGTTATACTTACACTATACCACTATAGATACTGTTATACTTACACTACACCACTATAGATACTGTTATACTTACACTATACCACTATAGATACTGTTATACTTACACTACACCACTATAGACACTGTTATACTTACACTATACCACTATAGATACTGTTATACTTACACTACACCACTATAGACACTGTTATACTTACACTATACCACTATAGATACTGTTATACTTACACTACACCACTATAGATACTGTTATACTTACACTATACCACTATAGATACTGTTATACTTACACTACACCACTATAGACACTGTTATACTTACACTATACCACTATAGATACTGTTATACTTACACTACACCACTATAGATACTGTTATACTTACACTATACCACTATAGATACTGTTATACTTACACTACACCACTATAGACACTGTTATACTTACACTACACCACTATAGATACTGTTATACTAACACTACACCACTATAGATACTGTTATACTTACACTACAGCACTGTAGATACTGTTATACTTACACTACACCACTATAGATACTGTTATACTAACACTACACCACCACTGTAGAAAATACCATATTATACTAAAACTATAAAGCTATAGACAGTGGACAGTAGGCTAATTTTTCTGTTATTTCAGTTAATGAAGTGATATGGAACCGTAATGTGGTGAAGACCTGACTGGAACTACTTTAGCTGTGCATTAACTGAAAACCAATTGCACACCTCAGAACGTCTGTCAGCCAATCAGAATCGAGAATTCAACAGCACTGTGGTGTAAGACTATAAAAAACCATACTAATATGTACACTAATATAAATACTAAAATGCAGACAGAAATACTGTATAGTGTACAGTACACAGTGTACAGTACGATTACTTCACTTACGTACCATAATGGATGCGGTAGGAGAATCTGTCTTGTCAGACTCTGGTGAAACAATAAAAGATGTTATTAATTTTCATTTTAAATTAAATTATACCAACATATACTAAAATAACAACTGTACATACTATTATATTAACACTGTTCCACTACAGAAACTACTCTAATAACACTATGCACCTACAGATACTATACTAACACTGCACCACTATAGACACTGTCATACTAACACTTTAACACTTTAGATACTACACTGCTGTACTTAGGGCTGATTTATACTTCTGCAAGTGTGTATCTGTGACCAGCTCAGGATGTCATGCAAGGATCCTCACACAGTGAAGTCTTTATACCTCCACATTACATGTGCATGTCCACTAGGGTCAGTGTTGCATGCACCACACCAGAATTTACAGACTTACGCAGGAAAGAAGAGCATAAACAAAAGTTGTGTGGTAGTCATATTTGTCTAATTTGGTGAAGATCAAATGAACCACTTCGGATGAGTTAGAAAAAAATGGTTTTCAGAAAATTCAAAATGCCAGAAATATATTCAGGAGGAAATCGTCTACATTCGACTCAGGACGAGCCGAGGAATCAAACAAAAACAAGGATTTTATTTCTAGGCCTTACAGATAAAAAGTTATTAGCATAAACGTAAGTCAACATTTGAGCAGTTGGTGGCGCTAGACGGTTTGAGATGAAGATTCCAACCATGCTATGCTTAATGGTGAGACTGTCCTCTATCTCTGTGCCAAATTTCATAACTTTCCCACAAGCAGTTCTATGCGCTGCCATAGACTTGAGTGGAATAAGAAGAAAAAGAAGAAACTAACAGATTCAATAGGTGCCTCGCACCTTCCGTGCTTGGCCCCTAATTACCTGATTCCTCTGTGTAATCCTGTTGAGCTGGAGGACTTGTAGCTAAAATAGAAAACAGCAAATCTTTACTCACAGAGATAACACGTGAAACTCAACACAGGCTGTGAGGTTGAAACACTACCCACTGTGCAGCATTTTTAGTTTATATACTGTAAAATATGCAGACCTGCGCATCTACAAGTGGAGATACTGTATTTACATGATTCATTCACTTACATTCTATATCGGGTGAGGCAGTAGAAACAGGTTCGGGAGTAGAAACAGGTTCTGGTTGAAACACTATAAGATCATATTAATCTTAGCGGGTAATTTAACCCTTATACCAACACATACTAAAACCATACAACTGTCTATACTACTATACTAACACTATACCACTATAGATTCTACTATACTAACACGAACACTATAGATACTACAACATTAACAATACCACAATAGACATTACTTTGCTATAATAATACTATTCCACTATTTATATTATTCTATAAAATACACATGATAATATTATACCACACATACTAATGTAGGTTCTACCATAATAACACTATACAACAGTAGATACTACTATAGCACTGCAGATAAAACTATAATATAATAAAATAAATCTCTAGACATTCCTATTATATACAAGGCGAATTCCCACTCAGAATAAAACATTTATGAATATTTTCCCTCGTCTGTATTCAGCATTATCAGTGCTTTTTGTATTGAACCACATCAGTTTAACTAGTTTTTAAATCCACAATTAATAGCAATCATGAAATGATACTGTGGCACTGTAAATACTACTATATTAACACTTTAGCACTATAAATACTACTATACTAACACTGTAGCACTATAGATACTACTAACACTGTAGCACTATAAATACTACTATACTAACACTGTAGCACTATAGATACTACTATATTAACACTGTAGCACTATAGATACTACTATACTAACACTGTAGCACTATAGATACTACTATACTAACACTGTCGCACTATAAATACTATTATACTAACACTGCAGTATTATAAATACTACTATACTAACACTGTAGCACTATAAATACTACTATACTAGCACTGTAGCACTATAAATACTACTATACTAACACTGCAGCACTGTAAATACTACTATACTAACACTGTAGCACTATAGATACTACTATACTAACACTGTAGCACTATAAATACTACTATACTAACACTGCAGTATTATAAATACTACTATACTAACACTGTAGCACTATAAATACTACTATACTAGCACTGTAGCACTATAAATACTACAATACTAACACTGTAGCACTATAAATACTACAATACTAACACTGTAGCACTATAAATACTACTATACTAACACTGTAGCACTGTAAATACTACTATACTAACACTGTCGCACTATAAATACTACTATACTAACACTGCAGTATTATAAATACTACTATACTAACACTGTAGCACTATAAATACTACAATACTAACACTGTAGCACTATAAATACTACTATACTAACACTGTAGCACTGTAAATACTATTATACTAACACTGCAGTATTATAAATACTACTATACTAACACTGTAGCACTAGAAATACTACAATACTAACACTGTAGCACTATAAATACTACAATACTAACACTGTAGCACTATAAATACTACTATACTAACACTGTAGCACTATAAATACTACAATACTAACACTGTAGCACTATAAATACTACTATACTAACACTGTAGCACTGTAAATACTACTATACTAACACTGTAGCACTATAAATAGTACTATACTAACACTGTAGCACTATAAATACTACTATACTAACACTGTACCACTATAAACACTACTATACTAACACTGTAGCACTCTAAATACTACTATACTAACACTGTAGCACTATAAATACTACTATACTAACACTGTAGCACTATAAATACTACTATACTAACACTGTAGCACTATAAATACTACTATACTAACACTGTAGCACTATAAATACTACTATACTAACACTGTAGCACTATAAATACTACTATACTAACACTATAGCACTATAAATACTACTATACTAACACTGTAGCACTATAAATACTACTATACTAACACTGTAGCACTATAAATACTACTATACTAACACTATAGCACTATAAATACTACTATACTAACACTGTAGCACTGTAAATACTACTATACTAACAATTCCATAATAGTTATGGGTACTCTAACACTATACCATTATTTATATTATTATAATACTTAAGATAATGCTGGCCATATAAGTGAAAGGTGTTCCACAGACTAGGGGCGCAGGTGGCTGTGACAGATTTCCCTCTCGGAAAGGTTGGGGGAGTCAGCTGATCAATACTTCTACCATATTTCTATATTAACACTATACAACTATAGCTACTACTCTGACATCCAAACTCTCTTCTACTATAGATACAATAAACACTAAAAGATCACATTAATGTTCACGGGTAATTTAACCTTTATACCAACACACACTAAATCCATACAACTGTCTATACTACTGCATTAAACTGACAATATCCCAGAGTGGCTATTGCTATACTAACAGAACAATTCCTATTATTAAAAGGAATAGCATGAGAACCGTGAATCTGATCAGAAAATAAATAAATAAATAAATAAATAAATAAATAAATAATTTTCTGTTCATCATTAATCATTACTTAACAATAACTTTAGCTGTCAAAAAAATTATTGACAATATAATCATTAAAATGATACGCACTGTGTAAAAATAGCAAATCTCATCACTTCTCAATTTGTTTAAATATATATATATTAGAAATGTGAGGCAGTATAGACAGTTTCTCATTAAATATTTATATATTTTTATTTAATGGTGTGTCTCAATTCAGCAGTGTTACTCAAATTGAAACGGGCCTGTAAAAATACAACCACTTTATTTTTTAACCATTTCCTGGGTGGAAGAATAAAGCACAATTCTCATCCAGTTTCTACTGGTCTGCTGTTGATTTTGTAAATTAAATGTCATAATACTAGCGTGATTATTATTTTTTATTCATGTATTTGTTAGTAATTGTTTTTAATGTCAGTATCAAAGATGACATTGTGAACACTGTAATGTCTTTGAATATTTTCTTTTAAAATGTCTAATGTTCCTTTTTCTAAAATCAGAAACAAACATAATATATTATTAGAAATGTTCTTTATGCCCACAGCCCATAGTTTTATTCACTTAAATAACGCTAGAATAATTCAAGAAAAACATTACACTTTAAAGTTGATTCATAGTAAAAAGCTTTATTCCTCCTGTCCAATTACAGGAAGAGATACATAAAAAGGATGTTTATAAAATAAATATGGACTATTATGTTGTGGATAAAAATGACATGAAATAAACACGAGGGAGATTGAGTATGAGTAAAAATGTAATTTTATTGGTAATTCACAGGACGGGTGGGTGCGTAGTCTGGAGGAGAGTAAGAGGGGGAGGAAAATGGGGTGCGTCCTGGGGACATGGGGAAATCAGGGTGGGTGAAGTGAGCGGACCACTGAGAGTCGGGCGGACTGGTGGGTGAGAAGAGAGACGGATGGTCGGGGCCCGGATCGGAGAAGACAACATCATCATCCTCGGATTGGAAGCTGGAGGGGGGTTCTGGGTCTGACTGTGTAGAAGCGTCAACACGCACGTTCGTGGGGCAGATTCTGTACCGAAGAAGAGGGGGGAACCCCGGATTAGGGGGGGTGCTGCGAAGATAGTTAAGTAGCATCATGATATCAGCAGTGAGATGCACAAGCTGGTAATGAGTATCCAGATCCAGGTCCAAACCCTGATCCAGGTCCAGTAACGGAGAGAGAGGGGACTGACGACGGGCACCGGCACCTAGACACATAGAAGCGGGATTAGGCGGATTGGAATTACGAGCAATTTAAGAGCAGTAATAGTAAAAAAAGTCAAAAAGAAATGTACGAGCTGAGGAGTGCTAAAAACACACACACTCGTACCGTCAAGGGCGGGCAGGTAGACACAACATACATACACACACATGAATAACTTTAATAGAATCTTATAGTAATAGAGAAACTCTATAAAAAACAGAATTGTAGGATATGCAGGACAGTAGAACTGTAATGATATTAAGAAGTTGGAAGTACAGTAAACCGCTTTTCAAGTAGTATAAATATATATAAACTAAGAAATATAGTGCAAATATGAAAATAAATTATAAACGAGAAATACAGGAAAAAAAGGAAAATATAACTTACTCATGATTCAGATGGTGAAGATTCTCGTCTCGCAAGGAAAGCCTTAATTTTTAGAGAACCATGAAGAAAGCCAGTTATAAGGGTGGCTGGCCCCCCCCTCGAGATAACGATAAGACCAAGGTCCCTCCCGGTTGTTTAGTCGTCTTGCTTACGTCATTTTTTTAACCTAGGGAAATGGGAATCTTGGTTTTTGAAAACCTAGGTAAAAGAGAACCCTGGTTTTTGAAAACCTAGGTAAATAGAAACACTGGGTTTTTGTTTCCTGGGTTGTTGGAAATGCCTGGGTTCTGATTTTATGTGTAAAGTAAAACCCCTGGTTTCAATTCTATGGGTAAGTGAAATAGGCCTTTTCTGGAAACCTATGGGTTATCTAGTGTGTAAATACAGTATAAATACTGGAGCTTAAGCTCAGGGTATGGGGGATCACTTTTGAGAATTCTCATCGGTGTGGATCTCGTGTGGTGGAATGGAACAATAAAGCTGGACCCTTGCTTCTTCTCACTCACGGCTGGTGTGTTTTTTCTATCTCCAACTGGGCTCAGAGGTAGATGTGAGTATTGGCTTCTAAGTTGAGTTTTAAATGTTTTTGGGTAATAGGCTAAATTCGAGCTAACATTTGGCACCCCAGATGGGACTGGGCTAAGATCTATATGTCTGGAATCTCTCCCGTGGGACTTCGCTCTCTAAGCAACAGACAGGCCGTATAGGAAAAGGCATTGCAGACGCCTGTTATTTCAAAGCTCTGTTTTAGTGGTCTGTTGTTACGATTGAGAAGCCCCGGGGTGGGAAGAAAGACTAAGTGGGTCTCCAAAAGAACCTGGAGTGAGTGAGAAGAGGTAAGAGAGAAGTGTAGATTGTAGAATGTACTTCTTATAATTGTAATAAAGAAATGGTATATGTGTTGTGTGAGTGAAAGTCCTGCAATACCGCTGGAGGAAGGGAAAAAAGGTAGAAAAAAGAGTAGAGAAATAGAGAAGTACTCCAGGGCGGGGATAGAAAGCAGGTGGAAAATGAGGCCTCAGACCCCAGATACCGGCTACTAGACTTGACTAGCAGTCTAGTGGTGGCTGCATTGGTGGGGACCCCTAATACCGCTGGAAAAGGATTAGATAAAAGATAGATAGATTAGATTCCAGGGCTGGATAGAGAGGGGAATAAATCCTGGGCCCAGGTCCGGGTCGTGCAATACAGCATGCCCGGTGTATGAATGGAATATGTACTAACAAATGTGTGTGCTTAAAATATATGTGCTTATAATATGTATAATATGAGTGTGGTGTGAGAGCGTGTAAGTTTTGGAGACAGGGAAAATGTATTTATTAGTGCTCTGAACATGAGCTCCATACCTAAAGAATTGGATAAGTGGGATAAGAGTCAGAGAAAAGAATTTTTTTTGGAGAAAGTTGGATTTAATTTGTATGACTGTAAGCTTCATGCATACGGAGCTGGTAAAACTTCATGTAGTAAAATAAGTGTAATAATGTGGAATACAATGTGTGTATGTGAGCTTGCCTGCGTTGTTGATAGAAAAGGGGGGTGTATGTGTGTGTGTTCCTGTCCGTTCTTATCTGTGCATCTGTGTGGAAGGACAAGGGGAAAAAAAAAAAAAAAAAAAAAAAAAGGGGGAAAAAGGTAAGACAATTCGGTGTGTGTGAATTCTTCAGAGTGGGCTGGGTAATGCGGAGCATTGTGAGATATCTTGCGGACTTTGAATATTTCGAATCCGGTACATACGTTCGGTGAGTCGCTAGACTGTGTGTGTGTTATAATTAATTTAATATCCATAACTGCTGTATAAGTGTAAAAAAATAAAAATAAAAATAATATTAATATGTAAGTGTATATATATATATAAATATATGCATATTTTAGAGCATGCACGCCAATGGTACATATTTTAGACATCTGTACGACTGCCCATTGGGTAAATAGGAATTACTAGACCTGTAATATATAACAACATATTCCCAGATTGTGTGATCCAGGAACAGGAAAACTGAAGGTGGGAGAAAAGTGTATATTGTCGGGCCATTATTGAGAAATGAGTGAGTTAGTCCATTTGGACCCTTTATTTTTTATGCTATAAATTACGAATGTGATGTCTAGGTAAAAGCCCCAAAAATGAGAATAATAATATATTGTTTTTGCGGAAGCTGCCACAGGGCCTAGACGGGGGAGGTTCCTAACTCAGGACGGAGAAAGTAGGCGGCTGCGGCATCCACAGGGACACAATGGAGCCCGCGTGAAAGAGATACAAAACGATGCAGGAGTAAGTGAAATTTTGTCCTGGTTAAAACGGGGGGCTCAAACAGACGGTGCGGGGATATGGCGCAGTGTGGAAGGGTTGTGTATAGCCCCAGTCAGCCTCCTCCCACGCTTGATCAAAGACGCCCATGGCGTGGAACATGTCAATAAGACTGAAATTATCCGGAAAATCCGTCAGGAATGGTGGTCCCCTCAGCTGGCCTCACAAGTGGACCAAGTGGTAAATGTATGTGCTGTGTGCATCAACCACAACGTGCGAAAGAACCTCACCACCCCCTTAGGACATATTCCCCCGCCGACGGGACCGTTTCGGCATCTAATGATGACTCATATAGACATGGGAGCGGAGTTACAGGTGGATGGGAAACGCTTCCTTCTGGTAATAGTGGACCGCTTCAGTCGGTGGATGGAGGCGACTGCTACTTCTGGGGAAGATGTGGAGTCCGCCGCTAAATTTTTATGTTGTGAGGTCATACCTCGATTCGGTATCCCTGATTTTTTGAGTTCAGACAAGGGCAAACGCTTCGTAAATAACGTACTTAAGAATGTTGCATCGGCCTTGGAGAGTGATCATAAGCTAGGATGTGTATATCTTCCTGAGTCCCAAAGCGCGATGGATCCAGGGTACCGCACCCTAACTAATAATTTGGCAAAAATATGCGATGAATCACACCTAAACTGGGTCCAAGCCTTACCACTGGCTTTGATGAAGATACGATCACAAACCAATCGTATGACGCACTTGACTCCTCATGAAATGCTCACTGGGCGCCCACTGCCTATGGCATACACCGAAGGTCCATACACAGAGCCGTCTGAGGCTCAATCGGAGGGCGACATGCAGGATTATGTGCGTATCCTCACTCAAATTCACAGACAGCTATATCCACAGGTTAGAGAAGCGATCCATGGTGGGGACGGGGTACAGGAGGATGTACGTTTGGTGGCACCCGGGGATAAAATACACATTCGTATGTATAAGGGAAAAAGCCCCCTCGGGGCACGTCGGGAAGGACCCTTCACTGTGGTTGCTGCAACAGCCTCGGCTGTGAGAGTTGAAGAGAGAGATCACTGGTACCACCTGAACCAGTGCGACCGTGCCGGAGCAGGTACGGGACAGGGAGAACCAACAACCCCAGGCCCTGCCACTACAGGGCAGCCCATGGAGGCGGAGGTGGTAACCAACAGCGACTCGGATACCTCACGTATGGGTCCGGCCTACGGCACTCGAGCCCAGGCTAAATGATGGGCTGTGAAAAGGCTGGATAGACCGGCCCAGTCGGATGCCGGTAGCTCAACAGGCTCTTCGTTCCTCTCCTCTCCATACGATGATATTGACCCTGTTACCTCCCCCTGAGCTGAAGCGGGAGACGTAGCTGCCGTCCCGCTGGTAACCCCACCAGAGGCAGAATTGTTATCAACACTCGCCACTCTCTGGCAATCTGATAACCTTGATGACCCCATGCCTATGAGCACTATTGATTTGGGTATACTGCAGGACCTTGAGGTACAGTTAAGAACACCCCCCGTCCCCGTGCCCCCTGAGCTCCGGTCTCCGTAGGGATCTTTACACACTCCCCTACCATTGGGTCGAGAGAACACTGGTTCAGTAGAGTAGCTGGGGTGGGGGCGCCTTATACCACAGGGCTAAAGAGTTCCTGTTTAGACCAGAGGGTGATGTTCGGAAGAACACACCGTCATTGTATAATTTACTGATCATAATCTAGACTGCGTACAGTCCTATATATAGATTGTGACGGGTCAATAGCTTGCGTACCTTTAATTGGTAATTGGAAGTCGGTATGATTCCATGTTTGTAAACAGAATGAGAACGTTATCTAAACCACCGAGCGCGCGAGAGAGGGAGAGAGCGCGTGCGAGAGATTTCTGTTTTTACCCCTTTTTTCCAATCCTTTATCTTACGCTCTACATTAAAATCGAAGTGATTCAATATGTATATATACGTAGATATATTCCTGAAAAAAAAATTAAAATCAATCAGTATGTCTTGATGTTATCAGTTCGGAGAGAACTTTAATAATAGTTTATGTGGTGTGCATTGTGCCACTTAGTTTCTACTGCAGAGGCATCTTTTCCTGACTAATGATAAAATTGACATGTGAACCTGTTCGTTTTGAGTGATATTAATAAAAAAACCCTGAAAAGTAAAACCGACCCGAGGTAACAGTCTCAGGCTGATCACAATGTGGTCCGTATCAGGCTAGGTCACGTCCTCCCTGTTGAGATAATGTTGAGCCTAAACATTTGGTTTCAGCGAGCAGTCTAACTTCATGAACTGACTCGCTAACAAGAACTGGAGTAACCATAATTAATTTGTATCGGTGATTCCTATATGGGTACGTGTCTATACAATATCTTAAGCAGTGTAAGTGCGAATTCTTCTGGCGAATTCTATTCCCTGAATAATTTCTGCATATTTTCTCTTTAAATGCTGTGTATATGTCCAATGATAAGTAATTAGTAAGATCAGATGGCAGTAGTAGTCTGCACATTTTTAAAATTCTGTATAATGTGTTGTACGCCTGTTACAGAAGTGATATCTGAATCAGTAACATTAGAATAAGGTGATGATTTGATTTAATTACGGTCCCTTTACAATAGTGTAGTTTGAAGTGTTTTTTCCTGAACCGTAGATTGGTAAATAGAGTAGTTATGCAAATATATATATGTGTGGGTGTGTATATGTATACACATATGTGCTATATGGTGTGCTATGGATATGTCATACAAAGTATACGAGTTACAATACTTAATAATACAAAGCAGTGGTCACAAACTCGAGAACCTGTGAAGTGAATTGAATTGATAATATGTTATACAGCAGCTGAGAACTGATAAAAACTGAGAGCTGTGAACTGGATGCAGGTGTGTGAGATCTGGGAATTGCAGTCCATGGCAGCCAGCATGTTTGTGGGCCGCAGTGAAGGATGGGAAATGTGGTTTGTGATATGAGTAGATTTAACACTACCTTAATATGGTCAAATACAGTTTAAATGAAATGGATAAAATTATAGGGCGAATCTTATGCTTCTTACAATTGTGCGTTCAGCCAGGGTAACAACTTGGTGGTAAATTGAAACAAAGTTCACAGATGATAAATTTTATTTTAGACTAAGTTAAATACATATTCACATTCCTCCAAAGTGAGCAACATTTAAATGTCATGTATGAAAGATCTGAGTGATATTTTGAGTACAGTATTTTGATACAGTTATAAATTAATAAGAAACAAAATGCATGTACATGCATGTATACCATGTAGACTACAGACTAGTGCTGTACACATAGAACCAAATTCACTAGGTTGTTTTGAATGTAAATTAGTGGGATAAAAGTGGCTAGAGGACTGTAAATGCATATCTAGATCTCAACCTCATTTACTCTATTTTAGTTCTATCTTATTGGGATTATCACTCGTTAGCACAGATGGAATATTAATATGTTCGGGTAGTGTGCACCACAAATTTTCAGACTAAAGGAATTTTGTGAATTTTGTTTTCCTTTCTCAATATCTTTCTGGTAAATGAAAAACAGGAAGGGATAAGAATGTATCCTTGTCAATTGGGTTTGTACTTTTAAAAATAAATGGACTAGAACTATTTTACAGGGATAACTATACATGAGAGTGGAAAACCCCTTTAAGAGAGGTGTTATTCGATTGATTAGAGCAGTGGAGATTACTTTAGTAAATTTTTAAATGATTCGATAGACCAACATTATTTAATCTCTGCAACAATATTTCCTGATTCACTATGTTGAGAGCCTCTTCTAAATCAACAGACAGGGAAGTGCAGAGGGAACCGTGACATTGTTTTAAGACTTTCAAAACAACAGTTGTGCTGATATGTTAGTATGACCTTAGACTTCTTGCAGACTGATAACATGTGAACGATTTACTGAAAAAGCTTTCTACAAGGGACATAGGCGAGGAGGCCGTGTTATTGGATTGTAATGATCTAATATAGTTGGGTGTCCCTGATTTAATGTAATAAATAAATAAGAAAACTGATTTCCAAATTTCTGGTATAACCCCTTTGTCTAATCAAAGATTAAAATGATACATTGAAAGAGATGAAATAATATCAACTGCTAAGTCGTTTAGAAATACAGACTCCACACAATCAGGGCCTTGTGATGTGTTTATACCGAACTTGAGTGATCTGTAAACATCACAAGTCTTAACACGTTAAAAACTGAACTCCTCATATTGAATTGTTTTTAATAGCTTCCTGCTTTATTAAAATCAGGGTATAGTAAATCACGATAAATATTCACTGTTTTAAGGCCTAGATCTGATGCATAAATTGAACATTTAATGATGGGTTTTGCAGATGTGTGTTCCCAGTTGTCTGTCTCCAGTTTCCAAGTACTATTGCCCTGTAAACAATATCTGGAAAGGACATGCCCAATTACCATTATTACAGCAAGCTGTGATAACAAAAGCGATAAGTTTTGCGATACAACCAACCCACCCAGTAACCATTATTTATAGTATGATGTATATAGAATATATATATATATATATATATATATATATATATATATATATATATATATATATATGTATATATAAATATAAGATGTCCCAATTGTAACCTATAACTGTAATTCCATTCCACATGATATTATTATGGATCCGCGCTTTTTCCAAATGACTGCATGTGAGAGCTCAAGGCCATTATTCCTCTTAACAATTCCTAGATAGGTAGTACACCTGGAAGCGTCTCCTTCGCGGGGCTGTGGGCTCCCCTGTGGTGTACTCCTCTGTGGTCATAGACTCCCTTGCACGCTCCCAAGGCCGTCAGGACATGATTGGGGTCATCCTCCGCCCCATAAAAGCACAACAAATGTTCCTGGACGTTATCAAGTATGGTCTGCAGTGGATCACTGATTGCTCACTAAAGGACAACATCCTGAGATCCGGGTGTTCTTTGGACAAGCCTGACATTGAATGAACTTATGCTTTGCACCTGAACTATGGCTAGCAAACAATAACAAAGACTGTGTCTTACATGTGACTGAAGGGGTTGGGTGCTGCTGGGGGGGGTCCCGGCTCAGGAGAATGGGGCGCTTACAGGGCTGAAATTTATGTATTGAAAATAATGGATTTGGTGGCACAAGGATTGCCAGGCTGGAGATGCTCTCTTAGTGCAGATTATTGGGAAAATTGCTCTCTCACACATCGATCTTACGGTTGTCACACCAGGTCATTTCTATTTTGAAAGAACATGATATGGGGATATGGGGTTAATCGATGTGCCACCCGAACTAAAATTTTTGAACCTGTTAGTGTGCCTAACTCACCAACTGTAAGTGTTGTAGTGGTGTAATTAATTCTGTGGAGCCAGTCACTGAGAACACACACGATTGCCCAGCCGAAATTTGTATTTCGTTGAGCTTAAAAGTTTTGGGTCTGAAATTTCACAAACATTATGAACACCCTGTTCTGCCCAATTGGCTGAATAGAAGTCTATCACTAAAGAATGCAACCTGGTTAAGGGTAGAATTGGTAAAAAATAAATAAAAAATAATATAAATACTGACGTTTAGGCCCATGGATTGTGTCGTCTGTTTGGAGTTGTTTGAATGCAATGAGGTTCTAGGAAAAAATTGGAACGGCACTTATCGAACAAATAGTTTAATTGAATTCTGACTGCACTTCTTGCTGTATGTATTACAGCTGCCCATGATCTTAGCCTCAGAGGGGGAAGGTAGAGGAATGATCTCTGTACTTGCAGGCAACGATGGAGGGTCACCTGAAGTGTGCTCAAGATTATTATTATTTTTTTTTTCCTTGACCAGGGATAGGTCTGGCACACCCTGATTTGTGTTGGATACAATTTGTGCTGATACTAAACGTATTTCGGTAGATGCTCTACCTCTTGCACTAATGACCTATCACATGCAGACTAACAGCAATATGTATCTAACACCGCATGAAATGCTTACGGGTCGACCCATGTCTGTGTCTGTTCCTTATGATGGACGGCCGCTGGAGTAATTGCAGATGAATCGGAAAACATATATAAGACCACTAACTATTATGTATGGAGCTATATAATCACAGGAACACAGCTAAGTGCAGTGTTATCAGTGTTATGTGTGAGGCGTCACCGCCTCAACGGGGGGAGGTGTTCGGAGGTGTTCGGAGGTGTTCAGAGGTGTTCACCCGGAGGTGGGAGTCCCGGAGCCGCGAGAGAAGGCTGACTACAGGGCAGCAGCGGACTAGAAGCAGCGGACTAGAACATGCAACCCCTGGAGGATGCTCAATCCTCCAATGACGATGGTGGGGAACACGTGAAGGTCCGGTACGAAGTGAAATAGGCCTTTTCTGGAAACCTATGGGTTATCTAGTGTGTAAATACAGTATAAATACTGGAGCTTAAGCTCAGGGTATGGGGGATCACTTTTGAGAATTCTCATCGGTGTGGATCTCGTGTGGTGGAATGGAACAATAAAGCTGGACCCTTGCTTCTTCTCACTCACGGCTGGTGTGTTTTTTCTATCTCCAACTGGGCTCAGAGGTAGATGTGAGTATTGGCTTCTAAGTTGAGTTTTAAGTGTTTTTGGGTAATAGGCTAAATTCGAGCCAACAATTATTAATGGAGAGAGGATTCCCCACCTTTAGGTTGGACTGAGGTTGTAAACTTTCGGCTGTCAATTATTTTCAAGTGTTCCCGCACCCACTGATCTTTGGGATCTGCACACTGCCCACCCACACCACTATTTACAGTAAAACTGCAGAAGAGAGAGAAGATATACGTCAGTGTAAAACTGCAATAAAGACAGAAAAGTAAACATTTTCATGTGTCCCAAAACTTCAAAATTATTTTTGTTATATTCTAATAAATTTCAAAAACTATCAAATGTGCTTCATGCTAATTTGAATTTGTATTATAATAAATTTATATGATATTTTATACAATTATTAGGCAATGATGTACATAGAAAAACAATCATTTTCTTCTTATTAATTATTAAATACAATAAGGGGGTGAAAACTTACATGACTGCAGGATTTGGGCAGTGAGGGTCTGTTACTCTGTACGCTGTAATGTATATTTCAGGGATTGGATTTCTCTGGTAACCGCTACAGCATTCCACTGGTCTAAATGCATCTGTGTGAAAACATTCATGTATTTATTTATCAATCATGCCTTAGCACTCTGATTAAATGTTCACTAAGAAATGTTAATAAATGAGATGCTTTTTTTATCTAGTATATTTGAAATTAATGAATTGATATAATTTTTTTAGAACAACACAGTAGTGCTACAACAGCTGCTATAACATCATTCAACAACATTACAGATAACTATAAACGGGTTAAAAGCGAGACGTGTCGTTTTTTTTTTTGATCTAGTATATTTGAAATTAATTAATGAATATTATTTTTTTAGAAGAGCACAGTAGTGCTACAACAGCTGCTATAACGTCATTCAACAACATTACAGATAACTATAAACGGGTTAAAAGCGAGACGTGTCGTTCGTTAATAAATTAGAAATTGCAGTTGTTGGTGCGTTGCTGTGGTGTAAGAATTCCTCTTGGGGATGCACTGTTTTAGGAAAATAATCAACGTTGGGGTTGTAAACAGTAACTCCGCTTCATCACACCACCCCATCAGTCAGTGTTTTACTGTAACAGCACATCACACACTGTGGTTTATTAACGCTGGATATTTTCAACAACCTCATCATCGTTTTTAGGGACTTCAGCGACATTATAAACTCGATGCAGTTATTGCAAGCGAGGGAAATGCAACCAAATATTAAGTGTTATTTATTTGACTTTACTTTGTGGTCAGAGCTGCAAAGCCCTTTTGAGTGCAGGACATACGAGTGCATTTATACTTTTATTCACATAAACTTTGGGTGTTTAATCATTTGTTTGTTGTTTAAAAAATCTAGATGTAAATATCAGGAAATGAAAGCTGAAATTCTGATCTATCGTTTCATATTCGTCTTTTGATCTGAAGCCCAAATGTCCTCAGTGACGAAAAGAAAAAGGGGGGGGGGGGGGGGGCTTTGCTGCTCCAATACTTTTGGAGGGGACAGTATAACCATAAAGCTCACTCACTCACTGCCCCCCCTTCCTCCTCTCTTCCCCCTCTCCCCCTCTCTCTCTCCCCCTTCCTCTCTCTCTCTCTCTCTCTCTCATCCCCCTCCCTCTCTCTCTCTCTCTCCCCTCCCTCTATTGCTCTCTCTCTAGCTCTCTCTCTCACTCTCCCTCTCTCTCACTCTACACACAGTTCCCTATACAGTTTTCAAAATGTCGGTTGAGTCAACAAGGCAGTTATCTGGTGGCCAGATTACAGACTTAAAATGCAGAAAACAAATAAACATCTTTGAAATATTAAAACATTCGTGTATTGTCGGTACTTTATTTATTTCATTAATAGGACTTTTTTGTGTGAAGAAAACGATTAATTCCAATACAGGTCATATTGACCCCCCTTTATACATTCGTGTAGGTCATTTGATTCATGCATAGTCGGGTTAAATATAAAAAAAAATCTAAAAGTTGTGCGTTATAGCTGACACCTATATGAAGAAACTAAAAGATTCAATAGGTGCCTCGCACCTTCTGTGCTTGGCCCCTAATTACCTGATTTCTCTGTGTAATCCTGTTGAGCTGAAGGACTTGTAGCTAAAATAGAAAACAGCAAATCTTTACTCACAGAGATAATGTGAAACTCAACACAGGCTGTGAGGTTGAAACACTACCCACTGTGCAGCATTTTTAGTTTACATACTGTAAAATATGCAGACCTGCGCGTCTACAAGTGGAGATACTGTAGTTACATGATTCATTCACTTACATTCTATATCGGGTGAGGCAGTAGAAACAGGTTCGGGAGTAGAAACAGGTTTGGGAGTAGAAACAGGTTCGGGAGTAGAAACAGGTTCGGGAGTAGAAACAGGTTCGGGAGTAGAAACAGGTTCTGGTTGAAACACAATAAGATCATATTAATCTTAGCGGGTAATTTGACCCTTATACCAACACATACTAAAACCATACAACTGTCTATACTACTATACTAACACTATGCCACTATGGATTCTACTATACTATACTACTATACTAGTATAAATACTACTATACTAACACTTTCACACTATAAATAGTAGAATACTACAGCAATTCTATGCCACTACAAATATGAACAGTAACACTATAGATACTACAACATTAACAATACCCCAATAGACATTACTTTGCTATACTAATACTATCCCACTATTTCTATTATTATAAAAAATATATATGATAATGCTATACCACGCATCCTAAAGTAGATTCTACCAAAATAACAACAGTAGATACTACTATGGCACTGCAGATAAAACTATAATATACTAAAACTCTAGACATTCCTATTAATAATATATAGGCCATAAAGTGTAATCAGTGTGTGTAACTACAAAATTTACTAATGTTTGGATATGTTAATCAGGTATAATCTGGTATGTTTACCCAACAGTTAAGACTTCATACAGTGTCTGCTTCAGTATGTCACAGTACATGTTGGCATTCGTGGTTCCCTCAATGAACTGTAGCTCCCCAGTGCCGGCAGCACTCATGCAGCCCCAGACCATGACACTCCCACCACCATGCTTGACTGTAGGCAAGACACACTTGCCTTTGTACTCCTCACCTGGTTGCTGCCACACACGCTTGACACCATCTGAACCAAATAAGTTGATCTTGGTCTCATCAGACCACAGGACATGGCTCCAGTAATCCATGTCCTTAGTCTGCTTGTCTTCAGCAAACTGTTTGCGGGCTTTCTTGTGCATCATCTTTAGAAGAGGTTTCCTTCTGGGACAACAGCCATGCAGACCAATTCGATGCAGCGTGCGGCGTATGGTCTGAGCACTGACAGGCTCACCCCCCACCCCTTCAACCTCTGCAGCAATGCTGGCAGCACTCATACGTCCATTTCCCAAACACAACCTCTGGATATGACGCCGAGCACGTGTACTCAACTTCTTTGGTGGACGATGGCGAGGCCTGTTCTGAGTGGAACCTGTCCTGTTAAACCGCTGTGTGGTCTTGGCCATCGTGCTGCAGCTCAGTGTCAGGGTCTTGGCAATCTTCTTATAGCCTAGGCTATCTTTATGTAGAGCAACAATTCTTTTTTTCAGATCCTCAGAGAGTTATTTGCAATGAGGTGCCATGTTGAATTTCCAGTGACCAGTATGAGGGAGTGTGAGAGCGATGACACCAAATTTAACACACCTGCTCCCCATTCACACCTGAGACCTTGTAACACTAACAAGTCACATGACACCGGGAGGGAAAATGGCTAATTGAGCCCAATCTGGACATTTTCACTTAGGGGTGTAGTCACTTTTGTTGCCAGCGGTTTAGACATTAATGGCTGTATGTTGAGTTATTATGAGGGCACAGCAAATTTACACTGTTACACAAGCTGTACACTCACTACTTTACATTGTAGCACAGTGTCATTTCTTCAGTGTTGTCACGTGAAAAGATATCATCAAATATTTACAAAAATATGAGGGATGTACTCACTTTTGTGACATACTGTATATATCAGTAGATAGATAGATAGATAGATAGATAGAGATAGATAGATAGATAGATAGATAGATAGATAGATAGATAGATAGATAATGATTATACCTGGACTCCTCCAATATGGTGGTGGTGAGGGGGGGCACATGATAGGGAAGGCTTGGGGGGGGCTTTAGTTGCAAAAGGTTGTGAACCTCTGTGTTCGATTGATTGTCTAAACAATAAATAGCTCTGAATATCTACTCTTGGTTTGAGCTCTGGGTTTAACCTGTGAAGACTGAATTTGTTATTAAAAAGGATAAGCCAACATAAAGACCAGAGAACTGTCTATGGGAGGAAAGCAAGCCATTTTGAAGCTGAGAAATTATTGAACATATATCAGAGGCATTGTGCAAGCATTGGGCATAGCCAATACAACAATTGGGAATGTCCTGAAAAAGAAAGAAACCACTGGTATACTACCGACCAGACATGGAACAGGTCAGCCAAGGAAAACAACAGCAGTTGATGACAGAAATATTGTGACAGCTTTGAAGAAAAGCACAAAAACAATAGTCAGTGACATCACCAGCAACCTCCACAGGGCAGGGTGAAGGTCTCACTATCCAGTGTTTGAAGAAGACTTCGAGAGCAGAAATACAGAGGTCAAACTACAAGATGTAAACCGCTCATCAGCAGAAAGAATCAGAAAGACCAGATTGGAATTCACAAAGAAATACAGAGATGATCCACAAAAGTTCTGGAACCAAGATGCACCTCTGCCAGAGTGATGGAAAGGCCAAAGTGTTGAGAAAGAAAGGATCTGCTCACGATCCAGAACATACAAGCTCATGGTTCAAGCATAGTGTCATGGCTTGGGCTTGCATGGCTGCTTCTGGAACATTCTCACTAATCTTTACTGATGATGGAACTCATGATGGTAGCAGCAGAATGAATTCAGTCTAATCACTTCAAATTTACACACATAATGAATTTTACCTTTGTTTTTATAAATGTGAACAAAAACAAGAAACTTTTAGATTTTTTTATATTTAACCCTACAATGCACAAATCAAAAAACCTATATCTATCCACTATCAATACTGCTATACTAACTCTATACCAATACTTCTACCATATTTCTATATTAACACTATACAACTATAGCTACTACTCTGACATCCAAACACTCTACTACTATAGATACAATAAACACTAAAAGATCACATTAATGTTCACGGGTAATTTAACCTTTATACCAACACACACTAAATCCATACAACTGTCTATACTACTGCATTAAACTGACAATATCCCAGAGTGGCTACTGCTATACTAACAGAACAATTCCTATTATTAAAAGGAATAGCATGAGAACTGTGAATCTGATCAGAGTATAAATAAATAAATAAATAAATAAATCATTTTCTGTTCATCATTAATTACTTAACAATAACTTTAGCTGTCAAAAAAATATTGACAATATAATCATTAAAATGATACGCACTGTGTACAAATACTAAATCTCATCACTTCTCAATTTGTTTAAATATATATATATTAGAAATGTTAGGCAGTATACACAGTTTCTCATTAAATATTTATATATTTTTATTTAATGGTGTGTTTCAATTCAGCAGTGTTACTCAAATTGAAACGGGCCTGTAAAAATACAACCACTTTATTTTTTAACCATTTCCTGGGTGGAAGAATAAAGCACAATTCTCATCCAGTTTCTACTGGTCTGCTGTTGATTTTGTAAATTAAATGTCATAATATTAGCGTGATTATTATTTTTTATTCATGTATTTGTTAGTAATTGTTTTTAATGTCAGTATCAAAGATGACATTGTGAACACTGTAATGTCTTTGAATATTTTCTTTTAAAATGTCTAATGTTCCTTTTTCTAAAAACAGAAACAAACATAATATATTATTAGAAATGTTCTTTATGCCCACAGCCCATAGTTTTATTCACTTAAATAACGCTAGAATAATTCAAGCAAAACATTACTTTTAAAGTTGATTTATAGTAAAAAGCTTTATTCCTCCTGTCCAATTACAGGAAGAGATACATAAAAAGGATGTTTATAAAATAAATATGAACTATTATTAATGTAGAGAGGATTACCCACTTTTAGGTTTGACCAAGCTTGTAAACGAGCGGCTGTCAATTTCATCTATGACCATCTGCACCCATCTATCTGTGGGATTTACACACACACCGCGACCAAGATATCCGGTAAAACTGCAGAGGAGAGAGAAGATATACGTCAGTGTAAAACTGCAATAAAGACACAAGATTAAACATTTTCATGTGTCCCAAACCTCCAAAATTATTTTTGTTATATTCTAATAAATTTCAAAAACGATCAAATGTTCTTCATGCTAATTTAAAGTTGTATTATAATAAATTTATATGATATTTTATACAAATATAAGGCAATGATGTACATAGAAAAACAATCATTTTCTTCTTATTAATTATTAAATAAAATAAGGGGGTGAAAACTTACATGACTCCAGGATTTGAGCAGTTAGGGTTTGTTTCTTCATACGCTTTAATGAGTATTACAGGGACTGGTCGTGTCTGGTAACGGAAACAGCATCGATTTGGCCCTTTTCCACCTGTGTGAAAACATTCATGTATTTATTTATCAATCATGGCTTAGCACTCTGATTAAATGTTCACTAAGAAATGTTAATAAATGAGGTGTTTATTTTATCTAGTATATTTGAAATTAATGAATTGTTTTTTTGTTTTGTTTTAAATAACAGCACCTGTGACGTGACGCCATGCGAAGGGCAGACGTGTGAAAGACAGCTCTGCGCACTTCGCTAATTTTTCATGATATAATCTGGTGAAATTCGGTACACCCGGTCACACTCTTGCTGATTGAGGTAAACATGGCAAAGAAGTCAAAATCCTCGAGCTCTGGAGACATTAAAAGACATTATGTGTTCAAGATGGAAGCGCGGACGAGCCTGTGGAGCGCGGACTCGTTGTGGGTGCTGCGGCGGGAGAAGAACTCCAGCGCCAACTGTCCCACATGTCGGGGATGATGACGAAGGTTGTTGCTGCCTCGGAAGATCTCGCTGTAATACGACGTCCGATTACCGCGATAGAAGTGAAATTCTCTGAGTTAGTTACAAGAGGCAGAATCGTGCAGTCCGATGGCAGACTTGTCTCGGGGGCTCGTAGGCGTGCATGGACTCTGGGTTTAGGGGACAGGGGACTGTCATGCGCGGGGTTGATGCGCATGTTTTTCTTTTTTATCATTGTTTTGTTCGGGGGGAAGCTCGGGGTTTTATTGTTACATCAATGTTGAATTGTGGTCTTCATAATTTTGTTTTGGCACACGATTCATTTTTTCTGTTATATCAAAATGTCAGATGTTAATATGAGTGTACTGTCTCTCTCCACGTGGACTGTGAATGGGTTGGGACACCCCATAAAAAGAAGGAAGGTCATTACTTTTCTTAAGCGTAAGAAATATGATATTGTGTTTCTTCAAGAAACGCATCTTTCCCCGCAGGAAGCTGAAAAATTTGGGAAGATATGGGGTGGTCATGTTTTCTTTAGTGCTGGCTCAAGTAAGAGCAGGGGAGTCATTATATTGGTAAATAAGCATCTACAATTCAAATGTCTCAAACAGTTTAAAGATAAATTAGGGAGAGTAATTATTGTTTTAGCAGAAATTCAGGGGAAAAGTCTTATTTTGGCTAATATTTATGCACCTAATGCTGATGATCAGGGCTTTTATATAGATCTTGAAGGGATGTTGTATCATCTGCTGGCACCGCACATGATATAATATTGGGAGGAGACTTTAATCTTTTGATGGACTCAGTCCTAGATCATAGTGTTGTAAAAAGTGTATATGCTCCCTAGAGCAACAGTGACGCTTCACAGGATGTGTAAAAATCTTGGTCTTGCAGATATCTGGAGACTTTTGAACCCATCTGGTAGGGACTATACATATTTTTCATCAGTCCATAAGATTTATTCTAGAATAGATTTTTTTTTTTTTGATATCCAAATCACTTATTTCATCTGTTGCTGATTGTTCAGTCGGAAACATTCTAGTCTCAGATCACGCCCTGGTGAGTTTAGAGGTGTGGCCACAAACGGAGAAGAAGAAATCATTTAGTTGGCGCTTTAATGTATCTCTTTTACAAAATCCTGATTTCTGACAAATGTTAAAGACTGAACTTGATGTTTATATGGAGACCAACTGGTCCTCAGTATCCTCTGTGGGCGTGGCGTGGGAGGCACTTAAGGCGGTTCTTAGGGGTCGGATCATACAGTATGCCTCATTCATTAAAAAATCCAAAGCACGAGAACTCGTGGAGTTGGATGGAAATATTAAAAGTGCAGAGGCAGAGCTGAAGCGCCGGATGTCGTCTGATGGTCTCAGAGAATTGACCAGATTGAAATATAGATATAATACTATTTTGTCAAGGAAAATGGACTTTTGGTTATTCAGGGCAAGACAGTCATACTTTGAGTCGGGGGACAAAGCAGGAAAACTTTTGGCTAGATATCTAAAACAGAGGGAGGCCCTTTCTATCATTCCCACAGTGAAGTCTGTTAGTG
Source organism: Ictalurus punctatus (assembly GCF_001660625.3). Taxonomy (NCBI): domain Eukaryota; kingdom Metazoa; phylum Chordata; class Actinopteri; order Siluriformes; family Ictaluridae; genus Ictalurus; species Ictalurus punctatus. The sequence goes on from NC_030422.2 coordinate 32,972,340, forward strand.
GTGAAATTTTTACCTCGGCCATTGATATTAATAACGCTTTTAAAGAATTTTACTTTGATCTCTATAGTTCAATGTCTTCGTCTACTGATGAAGATATTAGGAACATTGTGGAACCATTAGAACTCCCGAAACTGACGACAGAGCAAAAATATTCTCTTGATTCTAAGATAACCCTGGAGGAGCTTGGCGAGGTAGTTAAGGCCCTGCCTACAGGCAAGTCTCCAGGGCCAGATGGCTTTGCCGCTGAGTTTTTCAAATCTTTGCTACAGAACTGGCTCCATTTCTGTTAGAAGTTTATACAGAAGCATTAAAGAATGGAAAGCTTCCTCCAACCATGACACAAGCCCGGATCAGTCTGATTCTTAAAAAAGACAAAGATCCAAGTGAGTGTAAAAGTTATCGTCCAATTTCCCAGATCCAGTTAGATGTAAAGATCCTGTTGAAAATTCTGGCTACCCGATTAAGTAAAGTTATGACATCTCTTATACATATAGATCAGGTGGCTTTTATTCGGGCCGTAGCTCTTCTCATAACATTAGACGTCTCATTGATATCATGTGGTCAGTAGCGAATGATCAGTCTCCGGTTGCTGCCATCTCACTTGACGCCGAAAAGGCGTTTGATCTGGTAGAATGGGATTATCTTTTTAAGATTTTGGAAGCGTACGGGTTCGGGAATACTTTCATTGGTTGGATTAAGCTACTTTATAGACACACAGTAGCGGCAGTACAAACAAATGGACTAATTTCAGATTATTTTACTCTAGATAGGGGCACCCGGTAGGGTTGCCCTCTTTCCCCATTATTGTTCTGTCTTGCCCTGGAACCATTAGCAGCTGCGATAAGAAAGGAGAATGATTTTCCAGGGGTGGTGGCGGGAGGTGTGGTGCATAAGCTTTTGCTTTATGCAGATGATATTTTATTATTCGTCTCTGAACCTCCTAGATCTATGCCTTGCCTCCACAGAATTATTAATTCATTTTCCAAATTCTCAGGATACAAAGTCAACTGGTCTAAATCCGAAGCTTTGGCTCTGGCAGCGTACTGTCCAGTAACGGCTTTCAGCCTGGTGCCTTCCAGTGGCCCAAACAGGACATTAAGTATTTGGGTATTTTATTTCCAAAAAATTTGTCCGATTTAGTTAGAGTTAATGTTGACCCGTTAATAAAAAGGTTTTCGAGTGATGTAGACAGGTGGTCTTCTGTACATTTATCTATGATCGGGAAGGTTAATGTTATTAAAATGAGTTGTATTTCAAAATTCAATTACCTGCTACAATCTCTCCCTATAGATGTCCCTCTTTCTTATTTCAAGCAATTTGAGAGTATAGCGAAGTCTTTTATTTGGAATGGTAAGCGTCCCAGGTTAAACAATAAGTCACATAGTCCGGTTGACAAGGGTGGGCTAGGCCTACCCAAGATTCTGTTTTATTATTATGCGTTTGGTCTCAGACATTTGGCTCATTGGTCACTTCCGCCTGAGAGAGCCCCTCCCTGGTTCTGCATTAAACAAGAAGTTCTTGCCCCTATTTTGCCACTGCAAAGCCTTTCCATTAATCTAACCAGAGAAGGTAAATCACACCCCGTTATTTCACATCTGCACTCAGTGTGGAGAAGAGGGTCCAGAGTGTTTGATTCTGATATTTATCTCAATGTTGCCTCGAGCCTATGGCTAAACCCCAAACTACGTATTAAAAAGTCCCCTTTTTGTTGGTCAGAGTGGATCACGAGGGGGGTTAATACACTCGGTGATCTTTATGAGAGTGGTGTGATGATATCTTTTGAAAAATTGGTTCAACATTTTGGGATCCCCAGATCTCGGTTTTTTTAGGTATCTTCAACTACGCCACTTGCTCTGTACTATTTTTGGAAGTAGCATGCACCCCCTAAGGCAGCAGATACTCTGGGAGAGGTGATTTCTGCATTTGGAAGAGGGCATGAAGCATCAGTGTATTACTCCTTGCTGATTCAGAGTCTAGGGGACGGAGTCTCGACCACTCTCAAGAGATTATGGGAGAAAGATTTAAATTTGGAATTGGGGGAGGGAGAGTGGGCTAGGATTTTAAAAAAATATAAAAACTGCATCTAGAGACGCAAGGGTGCGCCTTATACAATTTAAGATTTTACATCGGTTCTATTGGACCCCCGTGAATTTTATAGGCTCGGTCTTAAAGACACCCACCTGCTGGCGATGCCATTCAGAAGATGGAGACACCACACATGATTTTTTGTGGGTGTCGTAAGATCCAAGAATTTTGGTTGAAGGTGCAGAGCTTTGTATGTGAGGTGTTGAACACTCAGATCTCGTTCTGCCCTAGACTCTGTATTTTGGGAGATGGGGAGGTCACAAAATTGGAGGATAGGTACAAAAAAGATTGGGTTTTGACCAGTGTGATGATTGGTAGGCAGGTTATTTTAAGGGGAGGGAAATCAGATGGAGCACCCTCGTTTCCAGAGTGGTATGTGGAGATGGGGAGGGTGGCTGCCTTTGAGGAGGGGTCGAGCAGAAGGATGGGAGTTGGGAATTTCTTCAGGAAGAAATGGAGCAGTTATTTGGCGTTTTGGGGGGACTCTCGAGGAGGGGCGATGGAGAGTATAATTTAGAGATTATTGTATCTTCCTTTGTTTTTTTTAATTGTGTGTATTTTTTATTATTATTATTTTTATTATTAATTTATTTTATCTTTTTGGATATGTGAGTTTATATTCTATTGACCACAGGGGGGTTCGTGGGGGGACCAGGGTGGGGTGACTAGGGTGGGGTGGGAGGTTGGTAGGGGGAGGGGTTATAGTGGGGATTTATGTTAAAACAGTTTGATTCATTATATATGTTGTTTGTCTCTTTGTGTTAACCTGTGAATCAATAAAAGTGTTAATTACAAAAAATAAAAATAAATAACAGCACCTGTAACAGTAGTGTTTAAAAGAGAGATGTTAATAAATTAGAAATTGCAGTTGATGGTGCGTTGCTGTGGTGTAAGAATTCCTCTTGGGGATGCACTGTTTTAGGAAAATAATCAACGTTGGGGTTGTAAACAGTAACTCCGCTTCATCACACCACCCCATCAGTCAGTGTTTTACTGTAACAGCACATCACACACTGTGGTTTATTAACGCTGGATATTTTCAACAACCTCATCATTGTTTTAGGGACTTCAGCGACATTATAAACTAATATAATATTATGTAACTGGTTGTAGTCTGCATTGTGTGTTTTATTTAATCCAGAAAAAAAAATGTAGGCGGACGGCCACTTGGTCGACTCTTTGTTTATTCTCTCTCTCCTCTCTCTCCCATTCAACCGTAACATGAAAGGGAAGAGGAGGAGCCAAAACAGGAAATGACAAAACCAATGACATCACGGCAACCAAAAGGAAAAATACTCAGACAAACAGACAGTCACACCAGGTACACATCTCCTTTTGTGTAATTCTACACATGACATTTATGGAGTATTTTCCATACCCGTTACAATTATGTACAGAAAACTATGTAAAAGTGAACGTTATCTTACACAGGGCCATGGTGATGGACTGAAGGTAGGAGAGAATGAGAGAACATGATGGTAAAGCAGATGATGATGATGATGATGATGGTGAGGATATGAACACAGTCATATTAATGCAGGTATTACCTCAGTGCTCGTCTTATTAGAAGAATGGGAGAGAGAGGTAGCTGCACCTTAAGCTTTACTTCACTAAGGGTCGTTATTATTGCTGTGTCAACATTCGCTGTGAATTTTGTAGGTATGATTCTGATTGGTGTTTTTTTTGTCCTTTTGTATAGTTGGTGCTGTTGTATTAGCCTGCCCTTCATACAGGAAGTCTCAGTCCTCCTATGATGATTATTGTTAATTCCTTCTTGTATTGTTTGCTTCATTCGACTAATGTCTGATGGCGTTGGTTGCTGGTTTTAAATAATTTTCTTCTTATCTATTCCGAATACGATGTTTATATGCGTACTGGCATCGGAAAACTCCTGCATACACGGTTGTTGTAATTATGCCTGAGTTACCCTTCCTAAATACAGAGCCTACAGCTAAGCATCTGTTGGCACCCACAATTCCTTGCGAACTGAGCATGCGCATATATATCTCCTTTCAGTGGATTTTCTGAATAAGGTGTTTACATGCAACAAATTTCTGATTAACAAACACACACACATACATAATATAACAATAATAAAACTAATAGTATATGGCATCACAGAGATATTACTTTATTATATTATTCTATATTGTAAAATGAATAGTTTGGCAAATGGTTGTCCCTTTGAGTAAATAAATGTATTTTTAATTTTTAATTTATTGTAAAAGATCTTTTATTCACTGTAGAAATTCAGAATGTATTATTTATTCACACGGTTAATAAAATCATTAACTGAACCGAGTACTTGGAAAAAGTTACAGCCCAAGAGTGTGTCAATGAATGAATGTTAAGATTTTAGCAAAGCATAAGAAGCCATTCTCCCCTGGTATTTTAAATATTAATGTTATTTTTAAAGAATATTTTGTCTAGTAAGACTTTCCCATGAATTTTTTTTAATGAAGAGTAACACTACAGTTTTGAAATGCTCAATTAAGATGAGCAATTTTTTTTATGGGTTTTTTTTTTTTTTTTTACGAACGCTTTAAGTGCAGTTAATTATTAGTCGTGCTATACGTGCAAATAGACGACTGCTTGAAGCCGTGGGCTGCGTCTCAAATCGCATACTTACCTACTGTATAGTAGCCGAGATACATGTATTTTTCCCCACTACAGGCCTATAGTAGGAAAGTATGCGATTTGGGACACAGCCGAACTCTCTTGTTCGCCGTAAAACGTAAAACTGCCGTGTGTGATCGTGGACAGCTTTACGTTTTTTTTTTACTCATCCACGGCTTCAAGCAGTTGTCTATTAGCACGTATAGCATGACAAATAATTAACCGCACTTAAAGCGTTCGTAAAAAAAAAATTAAAAACACTCAAAACTGTATACGGTCCCATAATGAAGACGAACTGTATGTTGATACGTGAAATTCTGGAGGGACGTCAGACGGCGTGGCGCGGTGACGTAATGACGCGGGCTGTTAATCTAATTATGTTCTATAACATGTAAAACGGGAACATGACAGGAGTATTCTAAAAGTGACTCATGTAAACACCTTAATCACATTATTATCTTACTCAGAGTAAGGTCAATAATTAGATTACTGCTGTTCATGTAAACGTAGTCACTGACTTGTATGGCAGACACTGCACATAAATAGATTAAGTATGTGTGTACAGCGTGTGTCGTGGATATGGTGAAGATTGCTGTGAGGAGACGTTTATTTAACATTTATAGTGGGAGTCTTCAGGGGAGAGGAGTTCATGCTTTGCAGTTTCTCTGTAACAAACAAAGCTGTATTTTTTTACTTGAAGAGAAATAAAAAAGAGAGGATGCCGAGGAAACGAATGTTTACACATTAAACAGGACTATAAACAGATAAAGTATGATGTCGTAACTGCTCGCGAGTCTCTGTGGTATATGAGTAATAACACAACGGTAGCCGTGCTGTTACAGGAAAATAATCAAGTTCAGGGTGTTAGCAGTAACTCCGCTTCATCACACCACCACATCGCTCAGTATTTTACTGTAACAGTGCGACAAACACACAGTTTATTAACGCTGCTTATTCTCAGCAACCTGCTCGTCTTTTTAGAGACTTCAGTATCATTATAAACCAGAGGAGTGTTCAGGAGTAATGACTCCAGTCCAGATGTTTTAACAATTTTCTATCTTACTAGTGTCTACTTAGTGCTTAAGTTAATGCATGTTAACTGATAAAAACAAATGATCACAAGTACAGATAATAATATGTACAAAGCAACATGTTATAAAGGTAAAAAGGTAAGCTTTATCTTACTCTGAGCCGCTGTGAAGGACTGAAGGCAGCCGAGAACCAGCAGAACCAGCAGGAGAGAACGAGAGACCATGGCTGCTGATGATGATCACGATGTGAACAGGACCGTATTAATGCAGATATCACTTCAGCACTGGTCTTATAAGCTGATAAGAGGGGTGTGAGAGTGTGGTCTGATGGTGATGAAATGTTGCACTTTGCTTAAAAGAGAAAAAATTCGTCCATTCCACAGAAAACCAAGCTGCGGTTTTCAACCAAAGACGGAAAGATCTGAGCAGCGTTGACACACTTTCCCAGCCAAACTTACATAAAATAAAATAAACATCAATATAAATAAGTGCAGCTTCACTGGAGTAAAATAATCATTAAACCAGCACGACACATCACACGATACACCAGAGATAATCAATAATTATTATTAATATGTGCCTAATTATTAGCATGGCCTGTACTTCTTTAGTCCCTTCACTGGGTTTTAGTGTGAAGTGCTAAGAACAATATCCTGTTTTATTTTCATCTCTGAATCGAGATTGAAAAAATATATTTTTAAGTAATTTAAATTAGTAAACTAAAACTATTTAAATGAACGTGAGAGAGAAATAGTTTGCAGGTTTTGGTTGCTACCAAAAATCACTAATTGTTTTTTTGACAGGTCTAGGTCAAAGGTCATCATCAAATATATTTATGATGGCAGGTCATTATATATATATATACATTTTTACTTGAAGAGAAAGAAAAAAGAGAGGATGCCGAGGAAACGAATGTTTACACATTAAACAGGACTATAAACAGATAAAGTATGATGTCGTAACTGCTCGCGAGTCTCTGTGGTATATGAGTAATAACACAACGGTAGCCGTGCTGTTACAGGAAAATAATCAAGTTCAGGGTGTTAGCAGTAACTCCGCTTCATCACACCACCACATCGCTCAGTATTTTACTGTAACAGTGCGACAAACACACAGTTTATTAACGCTGCTTATTCTCAGCAACCTGCTCGTCTCTTTAGAGAATTCAGTATCATTATAAACCAGAGGAGTGTTCAGGAGTAATGACTCCAGTCCAGATGTTTTAACAATTTTCTATCTTACTAGTGTCTACTTAGTGCTTAGTAACCGGATTTTATATTATAAATCCGGTTCTGGTGCAATCCTATGCACACACAAGTTCTTTCACATAGATTGTATTCATACATAGTATGGACATGTACATACCTCTTCCCCAAGAAACCAAGCTGTGGCATTCACCTGAAGTGAGCAGCCCAACTTACACCACACAACTATAAACAATAAAATAACGAGAAATCTTCGTTCAAGCTTCGTTCAAGTAAAACTGTAAATCATATTTTAAACAAATCTCCACATCACTCACAATAATATATCGTCATTATTAAATATGCCCAATGATTAGTTTGTGCTGTACTTTAGTCTGTACTTTAGTCCTGTATTTTAGTCTGTACTTTAGTCTGTACTTTAGTCTGTACTTTAGTCTGTACTTTAGTCTGTATTTTAGTCTGTACTTTAGTCCTGTATTTTAGTCTGTACTTTAGTCCTGTACTTTAGTCTGTACTTTAGTCCTGTACTGAGTGTGAAGTGCTGAAGAGAAATATTCTGTTTTATTCTCATAAACAGTTTAAACAAAAACAGAATTAAAATAAAAAAAGTCGTTTAAATAGTAAACTAAAACCTATTTACATGAATAAATCTGAAAATCTGCTTTGATCAACAGAAACTGTGTGTGTGTGTGTGTGTGTGTGTGTGTGTGTGTGTGTGTTTGTGTGTGTGTGTGTGCGTGCGTGTGTGTGTGTGTGTGTGTGTGTGTGTGTGTGTTTGTGTGTGTTGTGCTGATGAGGATAGTGATTAAGATAAGATAGTGATTACCATGCTATTTTCTCTCTCTCCCTCTCTCTCTCTCTCTTAAACATGCACACACACACACACACACACACACACACACACACACACACACACACACACACACACACACACACAAACGTTTAACCCATTCCTATTTCTGTTGGGGTTTTTTTTTGTACCTAGATTTCATAAAATAAAACATTTTTTTAAAGATGTGTTGTGTTTTATAACTTTTTACCTTGATAGAGACAAATTTTAACCTCTAAAGCTGCTGAATTCTGGACTGTGATTGGTCAGAAGCTGTTGATTTGTGCAGATCTAATACGAACGAGCACATTAAAATAAAAGCTGTGACTTCTATAACACACTGTTACTGTATATAAACCTGAAATAATAAAACGGGATAAAATCCACAAGTCAGAAATAATGAGATTATTATGTCAAAAATAAGGAGGTGAGATTTTGCAGCTTGTGGTTCGGAGCGTTTTAGTGTTCGTCCACGAGGTAGTGAGAGTGAAGCGTTTTGTACAGACATTCGTTTAAGGAAATTCTTTTTATTTCTCATTTATAATGATAATTATTTTGCCTATCTATATGTGTAGCTCTGTATCTGTCAGTCTATAATACAGTAGATACACAGAAATGTTGAGGATGGGAACTTCTGCAGTAAACAACAACATGTCTCATAATACTGTGATTATTTACTGACCTTCATTCTTCTATTATTTTTACAATCTATAGCCATAGTCTTACAGTGTGTATATAGGTCTATATGTATTTGTTTGTTTTTCATCTTATATAAATAACTTTTATTTTCAAACTTTTTTATTAAACATTGCTATCAAAGATGTGATATCATTAATCTCTTAATGTAACTAACATTGATTTCTTTTCAATGTGAAAATGTGATTTACACTTTAATGACTTTTACAGTTATTGGATTCTTCAGGTATGTGATGCAATACACATCTGCTCCATTTGGACCTGTGTGAAAACATTTATGCATTCATTTATCAATCATGGATTAGCACTCTGATACAATGCTTACTAAATAATTAAAGACATGAGATGCTTTTATATCTGGTATGTTAAATACCGAAGCAGTACTGAATTCTGGATTCTGATTGGTCACAAGGCGCTGACCCATTTTATATAATAGCAGCTATGAAATTAATGCAGCTGCAAATCACAGTTTTTTAGTTTTGTTTTTAATCCGGTGAGGTGGAGCATTCACCATAAAAGTGACTGAGACGTTAGAGTGTCTACACTTCATAACAGTCAGATGTAAAGCAGTAACTTTACGTTTTCTGACATCTTCAGGAGTTTACGCTTTGCCGTTTCTTGGTAGCATGGCAAACTGTGTTTATATTTGTTTTGTTTTGTTTTTTTCCAAAATTCAAGAGATTAAAAAAAGTTGAAGGAGGAAGCAACTGTTTATAGCTGCTACACTGTAAATGAGAACAGGAACTAACTTGTTTCATGGACGTTCCACAACATTACAGTACACCTAACTATATACAGACCAAAAGCATATACACTACTAAAACTGTACCACTATAGATACTGTTATACTGACACTACACCACTATAAACACTGTTATACTTACACTACACCACTATAGATACTGTTATACTTACACTACACCACTATAGATACTGTTATACTTACACTACACCACTATAGACACTGTTATACTTACACTACACCACTATAGATACTGTTATATTAACACTACACCACTATAGATACTGTTATACTTACACTACACCACTATAGATACTGTTATACTTACACTACACCACTATAAACACTGTTATACTTACACTACACCACTATAGATACTGTTATACTTACACTACACCACTATAGATACTGTTATACTTACACTACACCACTATAGACACTGTTATACTTACACTACACCACTATAGATACTGTTATATTAACACTACACCACTATAGATACTGTTATACTTACACTACACCACTATAGATACTGTTATACTAACACTATACCACTATAGATAGTGTTATACTAACACTACACCACTATAGATACTGTTATACTTACACTACACCACTATAGATACTGTTATACTTACACTACACCACTATAGACACTGTTATACTAACACTACACCACTATAGACACTGTTATACTTACACTACACCACTATAGATACTGTTATACTTACACTATACCACTATAGATACTGTTATACTTACACTACACCACTATAGATACTGTTATACTTACACTACACCACTACAGATACTGTTATACTTACACTACACCACTATAGATACTGTTATATTAACACTACACCACTATAGATACTGTTATACTTACACTACACCACTATAGATACTGTTATACTTACACTACACCACTATAGATACTGTTATATTAACACTACACCACTATAGACACTGTTATACTTACACTACACCACTATAGATACTGTTATACTTACACTATACCACTATAGATACTGTTATACTTACACTACACCACTATAGATACTGTTATATTTACACTACACCACTACAGATACTGTTATACTTACACTACACCACTATAGATACTGTTATACTTACACTACACCACTATAGATACTGTTATACTTACACTACACCACTATAGATACTGTTATACTTACACTACACCACTATAGATAATGTTATACTAACACTACACCACTATAGATACTGTTATACTTACACTACACCACTATAGATACTGTTATACTTACACTACACCACTATAGACACTGTTATACTTACACTACACCACTATAGATACTGTTATACTTACACTACACCACTATAGACACTGTTATACTTACACTATACCACTATAGATACTGCTATACTTACACTACACCACTATAGACACTGTTATACTTACACTACACCACTATAGATACTGTTATACTAACACTACACCACTATAGATACTGCTATACTTACACTACACCACTATAGATACTGTTATACTTACACTACACCACTATAGATACTGTTATACTTACACTACACCACTGTAGATACTGTTATACTTACACTACACCACTGTAGATACTGTTATACTAACACTACACCACTATAAATACTGTTATACTTACACTACACCACTATAGATACTGTTATACTTACACTACACCACTATAGATACTGTTATACTTACACTACACAACTATAGATACTGTTATACTTACACTACACCACTATAGACACTGTTATACTAACACTACACCACTATAGACACTGTTATACTAACACTACACCACTATAGACACTGTTATACTTACACTATACCACTATAGATACTGCTATACTTACACTACACCACTATAGATACTGTTATACTTACACTACACCACTATAGATACTGTTATACTTACACTACACCACTATAGATACTGTTATACTTACACTACACCACTATAGATACTGTTATACTAACACTACACCACTATAGATACTGTTATACTAACACTACACCACTATAGATACTGTTATACTTACACTACACCACTATAGATACTGTTATACTAACACTACACCACTATAGATACTGTTATACTTACACTACAGCACTATAGATACTGTTATACTTACACTACACCACTATAGATACTGTTATACTAACACTACACCACTATAGATACTGTTATACTAACACTACACCACTATAGATACTGTTATACTAACACTACACCACTATAGATACTGTTATACTTACACTACACCACTATAGATACTGTTATACTAACACTACACCACTATAGATACTGTTATACTTACACTACACCACTATAGATACTGTTATACTTACACTACACCACTATAGATACTGTTATACTTACACTACACCACTGTAGATACTGTTATACTTACACTACACCACTATAGATACTGTTATATTAACACTACACCACTATAGATACTGTTATACTTACACTACACCACTATAGATACTGTTATACTTACACTACACCACTATAAATACTGTTATACTTACACTACACCACTATAGATACTGTTATACTTACACTACACAACTATAGATACTGTTATACTTACACTACACCACTATAGACACTGTTATACTAACACTACACCACTATAGACACTGTTATACTAACACTACACCACTATAGACACTGTTATACTTACACTATACCACTATAGATACTGTTATACTTACACTACACCACTATAGATACTGTTATACTTACACTACACCACTATAGATACTGTTATACTTTCGCTACACCACTATAGATACTGTTATACTTACACTACAGCACTGTAGATACTGTTATACTAACACTACACCACTATAGATACTGTTATACTAACACTACACCACTATAGATACTGTTATACTAACACTACACCACTGTAGATACTGTTATACTTACACTACACCACTATAGATACTGTTATACTTACACTACACCACTGTAGATACTGTTATACTTACACTACACCACTATAGACACTGTTATACTTACACTATACCACCACTGTAGAAAATACCATATTATACTAAAATTATTAAACTATAGACAGTGGACAGTAGGCTAATTTTTCTGTTATTTCAGTTAACGAAGTGATATGGAACTGTAATGTGGTGAAGACCTGACTGGAACTACTTTAGCTGTGCATTAACTGAAAACTAACTGCACACCTCAGAACGTCTGTCAGCCAATCAGAATCGAGAATTCAACAGCACTGTGGTGTAAGACTATAAAAAACCATAGTAATATGTACACTAATATAAATACTAAAATGCAGACAGAAATACTGTATAGTGTACAGTACACAGTGTACAGTACGATTACTTCACTTACGTACCATAATGGATGCGGCAGGAGAATCTGTCTTGTCAGACTCTGGTGAAACAATAAAAGATGTTATTAATTTTCATTTTAAATATAATTATACCAACATATACTAAAATAACAACTGTACATACATATTAACACTGTTCCACTACAGAAACTACTCTAATAACACTATGCACCTACAGATACTATACTAACACTGCACCACTATAGATACTTTTATACTAACACTTTAACACTTTAGATACTACACTGCTGTACTTAGGGCTGATTTATACTTCTGCAAGTGTGTATCTGTGACCAGCTCAGGATGTCATGCAAGGATCACACAGTGAAGTCTTTATACCTCCACATTACAAGTGCATGTCCACTAGGGTCAGTGTTGTATGCACCACACCAGAATTTACAGACTTACGCAGGAAAGAAGAGCATAAACAAAAGTTGTGTGGTAGTCATATTTGTCTAATTTGGTGAAGATAAAATGAACCACTTCGGATGAGTTAGAAAAAAATGGTTTTCAGAAAATTCAAAATGGCAGAAATATTTTCAGGAGGAAACCGTCTACATTCGACTCAGGACGAGCCGAGGAATCAAACAAAAAACAAGGATTTTGTTTCTAGGCCTTACAGATAAAAAGTTATTAGCATAAACGTAAGTCAACATTTGAGCAGATGGTGGTGCTAGACGGTTTGAGATGAAGATTCCAACCTTGCTATGCTTAATGCTGAGACTGTCCTCTATCTCTGTGCCAAATTTCATAACTTTCCTGCAAGCAGTTCTATGCGCTGCCATAGACTCGAGCGGAAGAAGAAGAAAAAGAAGAAACTAACGGATACAACAGGTGCCTCGCACCTTCTGTGCTTGGCCCCTAATTACCTGATTTCTCTGTGTAATCCTGTTGAGCTGGAGGACTTGTAGCTAAAATAGAAAACAGCAAATCTTTACTCACAGAGATAACACGTGAAACTCAACACCGGCTGTGAGGCTGAAACACTACCCACTGTGCAGCATTTTTAGTTTATATACTGTAAAATATGCAGACCTGTAGCACTATAAATACTATTATACTAACACTGTAGCACTATAAATACTACTATACTAACACTGTAGCACTATAAATACTACTAAACTAACACTGTAGCACTATAAATACTACTATACTAACACTGTAGCACTGTAAATACTACTATACTAACACTGTAGAACTATAAATACTACTATACTAACACTGTAGCGTTATAAATACTACTATACTAACACTGTAGCACTATAAATACTACTATACTAACACTGTAGCACTGTAAATACTACTATACTAACACTGTAGCACTATACATACTACTATACTAACACTGTAGCACTATAAATACTACTATACTAACACTGTAGCACTATAAAAACTACTATACTAACACTGTAGCACTATAAATACTACTATACTAACACTGTAGAACTATAAATACTACTATACTAACACTGTAGCGTTATAAATACTACTATACTAACACTGTAGCACTATAAATACTACTATACTAACACTGTAGCACTGTAAATACTACTATACTAACACTGTAGCACTATACATACTACTATACTAACACTGTAGCACTATAAATACTACTATACTAACACTGTAGCACTATAAAAACTACTATACTAACACTGTAGCATTATAAATACTACTATACTAACACTGTAGCACTGTAAATACTACTATACTAACAATTCCATAATAGTTATGGGTACTCTAACACTATCCCACTATTTATATTATTATAATACTAAAGATAATGCTGTATTAGATACACAAATGTAGGTTCTACCATAATAACACTATACATCTGTATTATTATTGGTGTCTGGCACTTCAGTCTTGTAAGTGAAAGGTGTTCCACAGGCCAGGGGCGCAGGTGGCTTTGACAGATTTCCTCTCGGAAAGGTTGGGGGAGTCAGCTGATCAATAATTCTACCATATATCTATATTAACATTATACTAACTATAGCTACTACTCTGACATACAAACTCTCTACTACTATAGATACAATAAACACTAAAAGATCACATTAATGTTCACAGGTAATTTAACCTTTATACCAACACACACTAAATCCATACAGCTGTCTATACTACTGCATTAAACTGACAATATCCCAGAGTGGCTATTGCTATACTAACAGAACAATTCCTATTAGTAAAAGGAATAGCATGAGAACTGTGAATCTGATCAGAAAATAAATAAATAAATAAATAAATAATTTTCTGTTCATCATTAATCATTACTTAACAATAACTTTAGCTATCAAAAAAATTATTGACAATATAATCATTAAAATGATACGCACTGTGTACAAATACTAAATCTCATCACTTCTCAATTTGTTTAAATATATATATTAGAAATGTGAGGCAGTATAGACAGTTTCTCATTAAATATTTATATATTTTTATTTAATGGTGTGTCTCAATTCAGCAGTGTTACTCAAATTGAAACGGGCCTGTAAAAATACAACCACTTTATTTTTTAACCATTTCCTGGGTGTTTATAAAAAGG
Source organism: Ictalurus punctatus (assembly GCF_001660625.3). Classification (NCBI taxonomy): domain Eukaryota; kingdom Metazoa; phylum Chordata; class Actinopteri; order Siluriformes; family Ictaluridae; genus Ictalurus; species Ictalurus punctatus. The sequence goes on from NC_030422.2 coordinate 32,987,485, forward strand.
ATGTTTATAAAATAAATATGGACTATTATTAATGGAGAGAGGATTCCCCACCTTTAGGTTGGACTGAGGTTGTAAACTTTCGGTTGTCAATTATTTTCAAGCGTTCCTGCACCCACTGATCTTTGGGATCTGCACACTGCCCACCCACACCACTATTTACAGTAAAACTGCAGAGGAGAGAGAAGATCAGTGTAAAACTGCAATAAAGACAGAAAATTAAACACTCATGTGTCCCAAACCTCCAAAATTATTTTTGTTATATTCTAATAAATTTCAAAAACTATCAAATGCGCTTCATGCTAATTTGAAGTTGTATTATAATAAATTTATTAGATATTTTATACAATTATTAGGCAATGATGTACATAGAAAAACAATAATTTTCTTCTTATTAATTATTCAAATACAATAAGGGGGTGAAAACTTACATGACTGCAGGATTTGGGCAGTGATCGTCTGTTACTCTGTACGCTGTAATGTATATTTCAGGGATTGGATGTGTCTGGTAACCGCTACAGCATTCCACTGGTCTAAATGCATCTGTGTGAAAACATTCATGTATTTATTTATCAATCATGCCTTAGCACTCTGATTAAATGTTCACTAAGAAATGTTAATAAATGAGATGCTTTTTTTATCTAGTATATTTCAAATTAACTAATTAATATTATTTTTTTAGAAGAGCACAGTAGTGCTACAACAGCTGCTATAACGTCATTCAACAACATTACAGATAACTATAAACGGGTTAAAAGCGAGACGTGTCGTTCGTTAATAAATTAGAAATTGCAGTTGTTGGTGCGTTGCTGTGGTGTAAGAATTCCTCTTGGGGATGCACTGTTTTAGGAAAATAATCAACGTTGGGGTTGTAAACAGTAACTCCGCTTCATCACACCACCCCATCAGTCAGTGTTTTACTGTAACAGCACATCACACACTGTGGTTTATTAACGCTGGATATTTTCAACAACCTCATCATCTTTTTTATGGACTTCAGCGACATTATAAACTCGATGCAGTTATTGCAAGCGAGGGAAATGCAACCAAATATTAAGTGTTATTTATTTGACTTTACTTTGTGGTCAGAGCTGCAAAGCCCTTTCGAGTGCAGGACATACGAGTGCATTTATACTTTTATTCACATAAACTTTGGGTGTTTAATCATTTGTTTGTTGTTTAAAAAATCTAGATGTAAATATCAGGAAATGAAAGCTGAAATTCTGATCTATCGTTTCATATTCGTCTTTTGATCTGAAGCCCAAATGTCCTCAGTAGCTGCGTTTACATGGACAACAATAATCCACTCTTAATCCGATCAAGACCGTACTCTGATTAAGAAACTACCATGTAAACAACAATTTGTATTTACCTTAATCTAATTAAGGTCATAATCAAAGTAAGCAATAAACTAATTAAGATAGGTGGAGTACTCCTGTTTTAGTCGCATTATGGACGTGTAGTAGTGACATGTAAACACCTTAATCTACTATACTACTATACTAACACTATACCACTATGGATTCTACTATACTATACTACTATACTAGTATAAATACTACTATACTAACACTGTAGCACTATAAATAGTAGAATACTACAGCTATTCCAAGCCTCTACAGATATGAACAGCAACACTATAGATACTATAACATTAACAATACCCCAATAGACATTACTTTGCTATACTAATACTATCCCACTTTTTCTATTATTATAAAAAATATATATGATAATGCTATACCACGCATCCTAAAGTAGATTCTACCAAAATAACAACAGTAGATACTACTATGGCACTGCAGATAAAACTATAATATACTAAAACTCTAGACATTCCTATTAATAATATATAGGCCATAAAGTGTAATCAGTGTGTGTAACTACAAAATTTACTAATGTTTGGATATGTTAATCAGGTATAATCTGGTATGTTTACCCAACAGTTAAGACTTCATACAGTGTCTGCTTCAGTATGTCACAGTACATGTTGGCATTCGTGGTTCCCTCAATGAACTGTAGCTCCCCAGTGCCGCAGCACTCATGCAGCCCCAGACCATGACAATCCCACCACCATGCTTGACTGTAGGCAAGACACACTTGTCTTTGTACTCCTCACCTGGTTGCTGCCACACACGCTTGACACCATCTGAACCAAATAAGTTTATCTCGGTCTCATCAGACCACAGGACATGGTTCCAGTAATCCATGTCCTTAGTCTGCTTGTCTTCAGCAAACTGTTTGCGGCCTTTCTTGTGCATCATCTTTAGAAGAGGCTTCCTTCTGGGACGACAGCCATGCAGACCAATTCGATGCAGCGTGCGGTGTATGGTCTGAGCACTGACAGGTTGACACCCCACGCTTCAACCTCTGCAGCAGTGCTGGCAGCACTCATACGTCTATTTCCCAAACACAACCTCTGGATATGACGCTGAGCACATGTACTCAACTTCTTTGGTGGACCATGGCGAGGCCTGTTCTGAGTGGAACCTGTCCTGTTAAACTGCTGTATGGTCTTGGCCACCGTGCTGCAGCTCAGTGTCAGGGTCTTGGCAATCTTCTTATAGCCTAGGCCATCTTTATGTAGAGCAACAATTCTTTTTTTTCAGATCCTCAGAGAGTTCTTTGCCATGAGGTGCCATGTTGAACTTCCAGTGTCCAGTATGAGGGAGTGTGAGAGCGATGACACCAAATTTAACACACCTGCTCCCCATTCACACCTGAGACCTTGTAACACTAACAAGTCACATGACACCGGGGAGGGAAAATGGCTAATTGGGCCCAATTTGGACATTTTCACTTAGGGGTGTACTCACTTTTGTTGCCAGCGGTTTAGACATTAATGGCTGTATGTTGAGTTATTATGAGGGCACAGCAAATTTACACTGTTACACAAGCTGTACACTCACTACTTTACATTGTAGCACAGTGTCATTTCTTCAGTGTTGTCACGTGAAAAGATATCATCAAATATTTACAAAAATATAAGGGATGTACTCACTTTTGTGACATACTGTATATATCAGTAGATAGATAGATAGATAGATAGATAGATAGATAGATAGATAATGATTATACCTGGACTCCTCCAATATGGTGGTGGTGGGGGGGGCACATGATAGGTAAGGCTTGGGGGGGGCTTTAGTTGCAAAAGGTTGTGAACCTCTGTGTTAGACTGATTGTCTAAACAATAAATAGCTCTGAATATCTACTCTTGGTTTGAGCTCTGGGTTTCACCTGTGTAGACTGAATTTGTTATTAAAAAGGATAAGCCAACATAAAGACCAGAGAACTGTCTATGGGAGGAAAGCAAGCCATTTTGAAGCTGAGAAATGATTGAACATATATCAGAGGCACTGTGCAAGCATTGGGCATAGCCAATACAATAATTGGGAATGTCCTGAAAAAGAAAGAAACCACTGGTATACTACAGACCAGACATGGAACAGGTCAGCCAAGGAAAACAACAGCAGTTGATGACAGAAATATTGTGAGAGCTTTGAAGAAAAGCACAAAAACAATAGTCAGTGACATCACCAGCACCCTCCACAGGGCAGGGTGAAGGTCTCACTATCCAGTGTTTGAAGAAGACTTCGAGAGCAGAAATACAGAGGTCAAACTACAAGATGTAAACCGCTCATTAGCAGAAAGAATCAGAAAGACCAGATTGGAATTCACAAAGAAATTCAGAGATGATCCACAAAAGTTCTGGAACCAAGAGGAACCTCTACCAAACTGATGGAAAGGCCAAAGTGTTGAGAAAGAAAGGGTCTGCCCACGATCCAGAACATACAAGCTCATGGTTCAAGCATAGTGTCAGGGCTTGGGCTTGCATGGCTGCTTCTGGAACATTCTCACTGATCTTTACTGATGATGGAACTCATGAGGATAGCAGCAGAATGAATTCCATATAATCACTTCAAATTTACACACATAATGAATTTTAACTTTGTTTTTATAAATGTGAACAAAAACAAGAAACTTTTAGATTTTTTTATATTTAACCCTACAATGCACAAATCAAAAAACCTATATCTATCCACTATCAGTACTGCTATACTAACTCTATACCAATAATTCTACCATATTTCTATACTAACACTATACAACTATAGCTACTACTCTGACATCCAAACTACTACTATATATACAATAAACATTAGAAAGATCACATTAATGTTCACAGGTAATTTAACCTTTATACCAACACACACTAAATCCATACAACTGTCTATACTACTGCATTAAACTGACAATATCCCAGAGTGGCTATTGCTATACTAACAGAACAATTCCTATTATTAAAAGGAATAGCATGAGAACTGTGAATCTGATCAGAAAATAAATAAATAAATAAATAAATAAATAAATAAATCATTTTCTGTTCATCATTAATCATTACTTAACAATAACTTTATCTATCAAAAAAAATATTGACAATATAATCATTAAAATGATACGCACTGTGTACAAATACTAAATCTCATCACTTCTCAATTTGTTTAAATATATATATTAGAAATGTGAGGCAGTATACACAGTTTCTCATTAAATATTTATATATTTTTATTTAATGGTGTGTCTCAATTCAGCAGTGTTACTCAAATTGAAACGGGCCTGTAAAAATACAACCACTTTATTTTTTAACCATTTCCTGGGTGTTTATAAAAAGGATGTTTATAAAATAAATATGGACTATTATTAATGGAGAGAGGATTCCCCACCTTTAGGTTGGACTGAGGTTGTAAACTTTCGGCTGTCAATTATTTTCAAGTGTTCCTGCACCCACTGATCTTTGGGATCTGCACACTGCCCACCCACACCACTATTTACAGTAAAACTGCAGAGGAGAGAGAAGATCAGTGTAAAACTGCAATAAAGACAGAAAATTAAACAGTCATGTGTCCCAAACCTCCAAAATTATTTTTGTTATATTCTAATAAATTTCAAAAACTATCAAATGTGCTTCATGCTAATTTGAAGTTGTATTATAATAAATTTATTAGATATTTTATACAATTATTAGGCAATGATGTACATAGAAAAACAATAATTTTCTTCTTATTAATTATTCAAATACAATAAGGGGGTGAAAACTTACATGACTGCAGGATTTGGGCAGTGATCGTCTGTTACTCTGTACGCTGTAATGTATATTTCAGGGATTGGATGTGTCTGGTAACCGCTACAGCATTCCACTGGTCTAAATGCATCTGTGTGGAAACATTCATGTATTTATTTATCAATCATGCCTTAGCACTCTGATTAAATGTTCACTAAGAAATGTTAATAAAAAGAGATGCTTTTTTTATCTAGTATATTTCAAATTAACTAATTAATATTATTTTTTAGAAGAGCACAGTAGTGCTATAACAGCTGCTATAACGTCATTCAACAACATTACAGATAACTATAAACGGGTTAAAAGCGAGACGTGTCGTTCGTTAATAAATTAGAAATTGCAGTTGTTGGTGCGTTGCTGTGGTGTAAGAATTCCTCTTGGGGATGCACTGTTTTAGGAAAATAATCAACGTTGGGGTTGTAAACAGTAACTCCGCTTCATCACACCACCCCATCAGTCAGTGTTTTACTGTAACAGCACATCACACACTGTGGTTTATTAACGCTGGATATTTTCAACAACCTCATCATCGTTTTTAGGGACTTCAGCGACATTATAAACTCGATGCAGTTATTGCAAGCGAGGGAAATGCAACCAAATATTAAGTGTTATTTATTTGACTTTACTTTGTGGTCAGAGCTGCAAAGCCCTTTTGAGTGCAGGACATACGAGTGCATTTATACTTTTATTCACATAAACTTTGGGTGTTTAATCATTTGTTTGTTGTTTAAAAAATCTAGATGTAAATATCAGGAAACGAAAGCTGAAATTCTGATCTATCGTTTCATATTCGTCTTTTGATCTGAAGCCCAAATGTCCTCAGTAGCTGCGTTTACATGGACAACAATAATCCACTCTTAATCCGATTAAGACCGTACTCTGATTAAGAAACTACCATGTAAACAGCAATTTTTACTTACCTTAATCTAATTAAGGTCATAATCAAAGTAAGCAATAAACTAATTAACACAGGTGGAGTATTCCTGTTTTAGTCGCATTATGGACGAGTAGTAGTGACATGTACACACCTTAATCACATTATGAGCATCATGTGGGAGTTTTCACTGCATTTTGCAACAGGACACGATCACACACGGCAGCGCAACTGTTTTACGGCGAACAAGAGAGTACGGCTGTGTCCCAAATCGCATACTTTCCTACTACAGGCCTGTAGTGGGGAAAAATATATGCATCTTGGACACTATATAGACGTTAACTACGCGATTTGGGACACACCCACGGCTTCAAGCAGTTGTCTGTTTGCACGTATAGCATGACTAATAATTAACTGCACTTAAAACGTCCGTAAAAAATTCAATAAAAACACCCAAAACTGTACACGGTTCCATAACAAAGACGGACTGTATGTTGACATGTGAAATTCTGGAGGGACGTCGGACGGCGTGGCGCGGTGACGTCATGACGTGTGCTGTTAATCTAATTATGATCTATAACATGTAAAACGGGAACATGACTGGAGTATTCTAAAAGCGACTCATGTAAACACCTTAATCACATTATTATCTTACTCAGATTAAGGTAAATAATTAGATTACTGCTGTCCATGTAAACGTAGTCATTGACGAAAAGAAAAAGGGGCTTTTCTGTTCCAATACTTTTGGAGGGGACAGTATAACCATAAAGCTCACTAACTCGCTCCCCCCCCCCTCTCTCTAGCTCTCTCTCACTCTCTAGCTCTCTCTCTCTCTAGCTCTCTCTCTCTCTCTAGCTCTCTCTCTCTCCCTCTCTCTCACTCTACACACAGTTCCCTATACAGTTTTCAAAATGTCGGTTGAGTCGACAAGGCAGTTATCTGGTGGCCAGATTACAGACATAAAATGCAGAAAACAAATAAACATCTTTGAAATATTAAAACATTCGTGTATTGTCGGTACTTTATTTATTTCATTAATAGGACTTTTTTGTGTGAAGAAAACGATTAATTCCAATACAGGTCATATTGACCCCCCTTTATACATTCGTGTAGGTCATTTGATTCATGCATAGTCGGGTTAAATATAAAAAAAAATCTAAAAGTTGTGCGTTATAGCTGACACCTATATGAAGAAACTAAAAGATTCAATAGGTGCCTCGCACCTTCTGTGCTTGGCCCCTAATTACCTGATTCCTCTGTGTAATCCTGTTGAGCTGAAGGACTTGTAGCTAAAATAGAAAACAGCAAATCTTTACTCACAGAGATAACATGTGAAACTCAACACAGGCTGAGAGGTTGAAACACTACCCACTGTGCAACATTTTTAGTTTATATACTGTAAAATATGCAGACCTGCGCGTCTACAAGTGGAGATACTGTAGTTACATGATTCATTCACTTACATTCTATATCGGGTGAGGCAGTAGAAACAGGTTCGGGAGTAGAAACAGGTTCGGGAGTAGAAACAGGTTCGGGAGTAGAAACAGGTTCTGGTTGAAACACAATAAGATCATATTAATCTTAGCGGGTAATTTAACCCTTATACCAACACATACTAAAACCATACAACTGTCTATACTACTATACTAACACTATACCACTATGGATTCTACTATACTATACTACTATACTAGTATAAATACTACTATACTAACACTGTAGCACTATAAATAGTAGAATACTACAGCTATTCCAAGCCTCTACAGATATGAACAGTAACACTATAGATACTACAACATTAACAATACCCCAATAGACATTACTTTGCTATACTAATACTATCCCACTATTTCTATTATTATAAAAAATATATATGATAATGCTATACCACGCATCCTAAAGTAGATTCTACCAAAATAACAACAGTAGATACTACTATGGCACTGCAGATAAAACTATAATATACTAAAACTCTAGACATTCCTATTAATAATATATAGGCCATAAAGTGTAATCAGTGTGTGTAACTACAAAATTTACTAATGTTTGGATATGTTAATCAGGTATAATCTGGTATGTTTACCCAACAGTTAAGACTTCATACAGTGTTTGCTTCAGTATGTCACAGTACATGTTGGCATTCGTGGTTCCCTCAATGAACTGTAGCTCCCCAGTGCCGGCAGCACTCATGCAGCCCCAGACCATGACACTCCCACCACCATGCTTGACTGTAGGCAAGACACACTTGTCTTTGTACTCCTCACCTGGTTGCTGCCACACACGCATGACACCATCTGAACCAAATAAGTTTATCTCGGTCTCATCAGACCACAGGACATGGTTCCAGTAATCCATGTCCTTAGTCTGCTTGTCTTCAGCAAACTGTTTGCGGGCTTTCTTGTGCATCATCTTTAGAAGAGGCTTCCTTCTGGGACGACAGCCATGCAGACCAATTCGATGCAGCGTGCGGTGTATGGTCTGAGCACTGACAGGTTGACACCCCACCCTTCAACCTCTGCAGCAATGCTGGCAGCACTCATACGTCTATTTCCCAAACACAACCTCTGGATATGACGCTGAGCACATGTACTCAACTTCTTTGGTCGACCATGGCGAGGCCTGTTCTGAGTGGAACCTGTCCTGTTAAACCGCTGTATGGTTTTGGCCACCGTGCTGCAGCTCAGTGTCAGGGTCTTGGCAATCTTCTTATAGCCTAGGCCATCTTTATGTAGAGCAACAATTCTTTTTTTTCAGATCCTCAGAGAGTTCTTTGCCATGAGGTGCCATGTTGAACTTCCAGTGACCAGTATGAGGGAGTGTGAGAGCGATGACATCAAATTTAACACACCTGCTCCCCATTCACACCTGAGACCTTGTAACACTAACAAGTCACATGACACCGGGGAGGGAAAATGACTAATTGGGCCCAATTTGGACATTTTCACTTAGGGGTGTACTCACTTTTGTTGCCAGCGGTTTAGACATTAATGGCTGTATGTTGAGTTATTATGAGGGCACAGCAAATTTACACTGTTACACAAGCTGTACACTCACTACTTTACATTGTAGCACAGTGTCATTTCTTCAGTGTTGTCACGTGAAAAGATATCATCAAATATTTACAAAAATATAAGGGATGTACTCACTTTTGTGACATACTGTATATATCAGTAGATAGATAGATAGATAGATAGATAGATAGATAGATAGATAGATAGATAATGATTATACCTGGACTCCTCCAATATGGTGGTGGTGGGGGGGGCACATGATAGGTAAGGCTTGGGGGGGGGCTTTAGTTGCAAAAGGTTGTGAACCTCTGTGTTAGACTGATTGTCTAAACAATAAATAGCTCTGAATATCTACTCTTGGTTTGAGCTCTGGGTTTCACCTGTGAAGACTGAATTTGTTATTAAAAAGGATAAGCCAACATAAAGACCAGAGAACTGTCTATGGGAGGAAAGCAAGCCATTTTGAAGCTGAGAAATGATTGAACATATATCAGAGGCACTGTGCAAGCATTGGGCATAGCCAATACAATAATTGGGAATGTCCTGAAAAAGAAAGAAACCACTGGTATACTACAGACCAGACATGGAACAGGTCAGCCAAGGAAAACAACAGCAGTTGATGACAGAAATATTGTGAGAGCTTTGAAGAAAAGCACAAAAACAATAGTCAGTGACATCACCAGCACCCTCCACAGGGCAGGGTGAAGGTCTCACTATCCAGTGTTTGAAGAAGACTTCGAGAGCAGAAATACAGAGGTCAAACTACAAGATGTAAACCGCTCATTAGCAGAAAGAATCAGAAAGACCAGATTGGAATTCACAAAGAAATTCAGAGATGATCCACAAAAGTTCTGGAACCAAGATGCACCTCTGCCAAAGTGATGGAAAGGCCAAAGTGTTGAGAAAGAAAGGGTCTGCTCACAATCCAGAACATACAAGCTCATGGTTCAAGCATAGTGTCATGGCTTGGGCTTGCATGGCTGCTTCTGGAACATTCTCACTGATCTTTACTGATGATGGAACTCATGAGGATAGCAGCAGAATGAATTCCATATAATCACTTCAAATTTACACACATAATGAATTTTAACTTTGTTTTTATAAATGTGAACAAAAACAAGAAACTTTTAGATTTTTTTATATTTAACCCTACAATGCACAAATCAAAAAACCTATATCTATCCACTATCAGTACTGCTATACTAACTCTATACCAATAATTCTACCATATTTCTATATTAACATTATACTAACTATAGCTACTACTCTGACATCCAAACTCTCTACTACTATAGATACAATAAACACTAAAAGATCACATTAATGTTCACAGGTAATTTAACCTTTATACCAACACACACTAAATCCATACAACTGTCTATACTACTGCATTAAACTGACAATATCCCAGAGTGGCTATTGCTATACTAACAGACCAATTCCTATTATTAAAAGGAATAGCATGAGAACCGTGAATCTGATCAGAAAATAAATAAATAAATAAATAAATAAATAAATAAATAAATCATTTTCTGTTCATCATTAATCATTACTTAACAATAACTTTAGCTATCAAAAAAATATTGACAATATAATCATTAAAATGATACGCACTGTGTACAAATACTAAATCTCATCACTTCTCAATTTGTTTAAATATATATATTAGAAATGTGAGGCAGTATACACAGTTTCTCATTAAATATTTATATATTTTTATTTAATGGTGTGTCTCAATTCAGCAGTGTTACTCAAATTGAAACGGGCCTGTAAAAATACAACCACTTTATTTTTTAACCATTTCCTGGGTGTTTATAAAAAGGATGTTTATAAAATAAATATGGACTATTATTAATGGAGAGAGGATTCCCCACCTTTAGGTTGGACTGAGGTTGTAAACTTTCGGCTGTCAATTATTTTCAAGTGTTCCCGCACCCACTGATCTTTGGGATCTGCACACTGCCCACCCACACCACTATTTACAGTAAAACTGCAGAGGAGAGAGAAGATATACGTCAGTGTAAAACTGCAATAAAGACAGAAAATTAAACACTCATGTGTCCCAAACCTCCAAAATTATTTTTGTTATATTCTAATAAATTTCAAAAACTATCAAATGTGCTTCATGCTAATTTGAAGTTGTATTATAATAAATTTATTAGATATTTTATACAATTATTAGGCAATGATGTACATAGAAAAACAATAATTTTCTTCTTATTAATTATTCAAATACAATAAGGGGGTGAAAACTTACATGACTGCAGAATTTCGGCAGTGATCGTCTGTTACTCTGTACGCTGTAATGTGTATTTCAGGGATTGGATGTGTCTGGTAACCGCTACAGCATTCCACTGGTCTAAATGCATCTGTGTGAAAACATTCATGTATTTATTTATCAACCATGCCTTAGCACTCTGATTAAATGTTCACTAAGAAATGTTAATAAAAAGAGATGCTTTTTTTATCTAGTATATTTCAAATTAACTAATTAATATTATTTTTTAGAAGAGCACAGTAGTGCTATAACAGCTGCTATAACGTCATTCAACAACATTACAGATAACTATAAACGGGTTAAAAGCGAGACGTGTCGTTCGTTAATAAATTAGAAATTGCAGTTGTTGGTGCGTTGCTGTGGTGTAAGAATTCCTCTTGGGGATGCACTGTTTTAGGAAAATAATCAACGTTGGGGTTGTAAACAGTAACTCCGCTTCATCACACCACCCCATCAGTCAGTGTTTTACTGTAACAGCACATCACACACTGTGGTTTATTAACGCTGGATATTTTCAACAACCTCATCATCTTTTTTATGGACTTCAGCGACATTATAAACTCGATGCAGTTATTGCAAGCGAGGGAAATGCAACCAAATATTAAGTGTTATTTATTTGACTTTACTTTGTGGTCAGAGCTGCAAAGCCCTTTCGAGTGCAGGACATACGAGTGCATTTATACTTTTATTCACATAAACTTTGGGTGTTTAATCATTTGTTTGTTGTTTAAAAAATCTAGATGTAAATATCAGGAAATGAAAGCTGAAATTCTGATCTATCGTTTCATATTCGTCTTTTGATCTGAAGCCCAAATGTCCTCAGTAGCTGCGTTTACATGGACAACAATAATCCACTCTTAATCCGATTAAGACCATACTCTAATTAAGAAACTACCATGTAAACAACAATTTTTACTTACCTTAATCTAATTAAGGTCATAATCAAAGTAAGCAATAATCTAATTAACACAGGTGGAGTACTCCTGTTTTAGTCGCATTATGGACGTGTAGTAGTGACATGTACACACCTTAATCACATTATGAGCATCATGTGGGAGTTTTCACTGCATTTTGCAACAGGACACGATCACACACGGCAGCGCAACTGTTTTACGGCAAACAAGAGAGTACGGCTGTGTCCCAAATCGCATACTTTCCTACTACAGGCCTGTAGTGGGGAAAAATATATGCATCTTGGACACTATATAGACGTTAACTACGCGATTTGGGACACACCCATGGCTTCAAGCAGTTGTCTGTTTGCACGTATAGCATGACTAATAATTAACTGCACTTAAAACGTCCGTAAAAAATTCAATAAAAACACCCAAAACTGTACACGGTTCCATAACAAAGACGGACTGTATGTTGACACGTGAAATTCTGGAGGGACCTCGGACGGCGTGGCGCGGTGACGTCATGACGTGTGCTGTTAATCTAATTATGATCTATAACATGTAAAACGGGAACATGACAGGAGTATTCTAAAAGCGACTCATATAAACACCTTAATCACATTATTATCTTACTCAGATTAAGGTAAATAATTAGATTACTGCTTGCTGTCCATGTAAACGTAGTCATTGACGAAAAGAAAAAGGGGCTTTTCTGTTCCAATACTTTTGGAGGGGACAGTATAACCATAAAGCTCACTAACTCGCTCCCCCCCCCCCCCTCTCTCTAGCTCTCTCTCACTCTCTAGCTCTCTCTCTCTCTAGCTCTCTCTCTCTCTCTAGCTCTCTCTCTCTCCCTCTCTCTCACTCTACACACAGTTCCCTATACAGTTTTCAAAATGTCGGTTGAGTCGACAAGGCAGTTATCTGGTGGCCAGATTACAGACATAAAATGCAGAAAACAAATAAACATCTTTGAAATATTAAAACATTCGTGTATTGTCGGTACTTTATTTATTTCATTAATAGGACTTTTTTGTGTGAAGAAAACGATTAATTCCAATACAGGTCATATTGACCCCCCTTTATACATTCGTGTAGGTCATTTGATTCATGCATAGTCGGGTTAAATATAAAAAAAAATCTAAAAGTTGTGCGTTATAGCTGACACCTATATGAAGAAACTAAAAGATTCAATAGGTGCCTCGCACCTTCGGTGCTTGGCCCCTAATTACCTGATTCCTCTGTGTAATCCTGTTGAGCTGGAGGACTTAAATAGAAAACAGCAAATCTTTACTCACAGAGATAACACGTGAAACTCAACACAGGCTGTGAGGTTGAAACACTACCCACTGTGCAGCATTTTTAGTTTATATACTGTAAAATATGCAGACCTGCGCGTCTACAAGTGGAGATACTGTATTTACATGATTCATTCACTTACATTCTATATCGGGTGAGGCAGATAAAGCACAATTCATTAATTCTGAGATTCTTTTCAGCTCCTGTCAACAAATGTCTCATCCAGTTTGTACTGTCATAATATTAGTGTAACTAACGTTCATGATTATGATTTTTTTATTCATGTATTTGTTAGTAATTGTTTTTAATGTCAGTATCAAAGATGATATTGTGAACACTGTAATGTCTTTGAATATTTTTTTATGTCAAAAGTTCTTTTTTCTAAAAACAGAAACAGACATAATATATTAAATTTGATTTATAGTAAAAAGCTTTATTCCTCCTGTCCAATTACAGGAAGAGATACATAAAAAGGATGTTTATGAAATAAATATGAACTATTATTAATGGAGAGAGGATTACCCACCTTTAGGTTCGACCAAGGTCAACAGGCGGCTGTCAATTTTTTCCTTGATATCCTGCACCCACTCATCTTTGGGATTTGCACACACACGGCGACGATCAGAAAGGATCAAACTGCAGAGGAGAGAGAAGATATAGTCAGTGTATAACGGACACTCTCATGTGTCCCAAACCTCCAAAATTATTTTTGTTATATTCTAATGAATTTCAAAAACTATCAAATGTTCTTCATGGTAATTTAAAGTTGTATTATAATAAATTTATTAGATATTTTATACAAATATAAGGCAATGATGTACATAGAAAAACAATCATTTTCTTCTTTTTGATTATTAAATAAAATAAGGGGGTGAAAACTTACATGACTCCAGGATTTGTACACCGATGGTCTGTTTCTTCATACGCTGTAATGTGGATTACAGGGATTGGTTGTGTCAGGTAACTCAAACAGCACTGGACTGTTACACTTACACCTGTGTGAAAACATTCATGTATTTATTTATCAATCATGGCTTAGCACTCTGATTGAATATTCACTAAGAAATGTTAATAAATGAGGTGTTTATTTTATCTAGTATATTTGAAATTAATGAATTGTTTTTTTGTTTTGTTTTAAATAACAGCACCTGTGACGTGACGCCATGCGAAGGGCAGACGTGTGAAAGACAGCTCTGCGCACTTCGCTAATTTTTCATGATATAATCTGGTGAAATTCGGTACACCCGGTCACACTCTTGCTGATTGAGGTAAACATGGCAAAGAAGTCAAAATCCTCGAGCTCTGGAGACATTAAAAGACATTATGTGTTCAAGATGGAAGCGCGGACGAGCCTGTGGAGCGCGGACTCGTTGTGGGTGCTGCGGCGGGAGAAGAACTCCAGCGCCAACTGTCCCACATGTCGGGGATGATGACGAAGGTTGTTGCTGCCTCGGAAGATCTCGCTGTAATACGACGTCCGATTACCGCGATAGAAGTGAAATTCTCTGAGTTAGTTACAAGAGGCAGAATCGTGCAGTCCGATGGCAGACTTGTCTCGGGGGCTTTTGCCACTGCAAAGCCTTTCCATTAATCTAACCAGAGAAGGTAAATCACACCCCGTTATTTCACATCTGCACTCAGTGTGGACAAGCGTGTCCAGAGTGTTTGATTCTGATATTTATCTCAATGTTGCCTCGAGCCTATGGCTAAACCCCAAACTACGTATTAAAAAGTCCCCTTTTTGTTGGTCAGAGTGGATCACGAGGGGGGTTAATACACTCGGTGATCTTTATGAGAATGGTGTGATGATATCTTTTGAAAAATTGGTTCAACATTTTGGGATCCCCAGATCTCAGTTTTTTCGGTATCTTCAACTACGCCACTTGCTCTGTACTATTTTTGGAAGTAGCATGCACCCCCTAAAGCAGCAGATACTCTGGGAGAGGTGATTTCTGCTTTTGGAAGAGGGCATGAAGCATCAGTGTATTACTCCTTGCTGATTCAGAGTCTAGGGGACGGAGTCTCGACCACTCTCAAGAGATTATGGGAGAAGGATTTAAATTTGGAATTGGGGGAGGGAGAGTGGGCTAGGATTTTAAAAAAATATAAAAACTGCATCTAGAGACGCAAGGGTGCACCTTATACAATTTAAGATTTTACATCGGTTCTATTGGACCCCCGTGAATTTTATAGGCTCGGTCTTAAAGACACCCACCTGCTGGCGATGCCATTCAGAAGATGGAGACACCACCCATGTTTTTTTGTGGGTGTCGTAAGATCCAAGAATTTTGGTTGAAGGTGCAGAGCTTTGTATGTGAGGTGTTGAACACTCAGATCTCGTTCTGCCCTAGACTCTGTATTTTGGGAGATGGGGAGGTCACAAAATTGGAGGATAGGTACAAAAAAGATTGGGTTTTGACCAGTGTGATGATTGGTAGGCAGGTTATTTTAAGGGGAGGGAAATCAGATGGAGCACCCTCGTTTCCAGAGTGGTGTGTGGAGATGGGGAGGGTGGCTGCCTTTGAGGAGGGGTCGAGCAGAAGGATGGGAGTTGGGAATTTCTTCAGGAAGAAATGGAGCAGTTATTTGGCGTTTTGGGGGGACTCTCGAGGAGGGGCGGTGGAGAGTATAATTTAGAGATTATTGTATATTCCTTTGTTTTTTTTAATTGTGTGTATTTTTTATTATTATTATTTTTATTATTAATTTATTTTATCTTTTTGGATATGTGAGTTTATATTCTATTGACCACAGGGGGGTTCGTGGGGGGACCAGGGTGGGGTGACCAGGGTGGGGTGGGAGGTTGGTAGGGGGAGGGGTTATAGTGGGGATTTATGTTAAAACAGTTTGATTCATTATATATGTTGTTTGTCTCTTTGTGTTAACTTGTGAATCAATAAAAGTGTTAATTACAAAAAATAAAAATAAATAACAGCACCTGTAACAGTAGTCTTTAAAAGAGAGATGTTAATAAATTAGAAATTGCAGTTGTTGGTGCGTTGCTGTGGTGTAAGAATTCCTCTTGGGGATGCACTGTTTTAGGAAAATAATCAACGTTGGGGTTGTAAACAGTAACTCCGCTTCATCACACCACCCCATCAGTCAGTGTTTTACTGTAACAGCACATCACACACTGTGGTTTATTAACGCTGGATATTTTCAACAACCTCATCATCGTTTTAGGGACTTCAGCGACATTATAAACCAATATAATATTATGTAACTGGTTGTAGTCTGCATTGTGTGTTTTATTTAATCCAGAAAAAAAAATGTAGGCGGACGGCAACTGGGTCGACTCTTTGTTCATTCTCTCTCTCCTCTCTCTCCCATTCAACCCTAACATGAAAGGGAAGAGGAGGAGCCAAAACAGGAAATGACAAAACCAATGACATCACGGCAACCAAAAGGAAAAATACTCAGACAAACAGACAGTCACACCAGGTACACATCTCCTTTTGTGTAATTCTACACATGACATTTATGGAGTATTTTCCATACCCGTTACAATTATGTACAGAAAACTATGTAAAAGTGAACGTTATCTTACACAGGGCCATGGTGATGGACTGAAGGTAGGAGAGAATGAGAGAACATGATGGTAAAGCAGATGATGATGATGATGATGATGGTGAGGATATGAACACAGTCATATTAATGCAGGTATTACCTCAGTGCTCGTCTTATTAGAAGAATGGGAGAGAGAGGTAGCTGCACCTTAAGCTTTACTTCACTAAGGGTCGTTATTATTGCTGTGTCAACATTCGCTGTGAATTTTGTAGGTATGATTCTGATTGGTGTTTTTTTTGTCCTTTTGTATAGTTGGTGCTGTTGTATTAGCCTGCCCTTCATACAGGAAGTCTCAGTCCTCCTATGATGATTATTGTTAATTCCTTCTTGTATTGTTTGCTTCATTCGACTAATGTCTGATGGCGTTGGTTGCTGGTTTTAAATAATTCTTGGCCAGTTTTTTAGCTTTAATAAAAATCTATTTTTGTATGGAAACCCATGCCTCTTGCCTTTTCTAAGTGGATCGTAGTTGTGCCTTAATTTGGGTTGTTTTCCTCGCTTCCTCGGGGTGGCGTAGTCATTACGAGTGAGTCACTTGCTACAGGAAGCATACCCTCTGTCGTTGTGCTAGTCTTTAGCAAACCTTTGATTTATTTTCCTGGTTTGATCTGTTTCTGTTCAGTGCTCGAACTGGGCTGGTACTCACGACATGTTCTCTCGACATGTCTCAAGATAAATAATGTTAGTGATAGAATATCTTTATGTAATGACCACGTTTACACGCACATTAAATTCCATTGAAGGCCTATATTGGGGTTGCAGCCGTATTCCGAATACGATGTTTATATGCGTACTGGCATTGGAAAACTCCTGCATACACGGTTGTTGTAATTATGCCTGAGTTACCCTTCCTAAATACAGAGCCTACAGCTAAGCATCTGTTGGCACACACAATTCCTTGCGAACTGAGCATGCGCATATATATCTCCTTTCAGTGGATTTTCTGAATAAGGTGTTTACATGCAACAAATTTCTGATTAACAAACACACACACATACATAATATAACAATAATAAAACTAATAGTATATGGCATCACAGAGATATTACTTTATTATATTATTCTATATTGTAAAATGAATAGTTTGGCAAATGGTTGTCCCTTTGAGTAAATAAATGTATTTTTAATTTTTAATTTATTTTAAAAGATCTTTTATTCACTGTAGAAATTCAGAATGTATTATTTATTCACACGGTTAATAAAATCATTAACTGAACCGAGTACTTGGAAAAAGTTACAGCCCAAGAGTGTGTCAATGAATGAATGTTAAGATTTTAGCAAAGCATAAGAAGCCATTCTCCCCTGGTATTTTAAATATTAATATTATTTTTAAAGAATATTTTGTCTAGTAAGACTTTCCCATGAATTTTTTTTAATGAAGAGTAACACTACAGTTTTGAAATGCTCAATTAAGATGAGCAATTTTTTTTATGGGTTTTTTTTTTTTTTTTACGAACGCTTTAAGTGCAGTTAATTATTAGTCATGCTATACGTGCAAATAGACGACTGCTTGAAGCCGTGGGCTGCGTCTCAAATCGCATACTTACCTACTGTATAGTAGCCGAGATACATGTATTTTTCCCCACTACAGGCCTATAGTAGGAAAGTATGCGATTTGGGACACAGCCGAACTCTCTTGTTCGCCGTAAAACGTAAAACTGCCGTGTGTGATCGTGGACAGCTTTACGTTTTTTTTTTACTCATCCACGGCTTCAAGCAGTTGTCTATTAGCACGTATAGCATGACAAATAATTAACCGCACTTAAAGCGTTCGTAAAAAAAAAATTAAAAACACTCAAAACTGTATACGGTCCCATAATGAAGACGAACTGTATGTTGATACGTGAAATTCTGGAGGGACGTCAGACGGCGTGGCGCGGTGACGTAATGACGCGGGCTGTTAATCTAATTATGTTCTATAACATGTAAAACGGGAACATGACTGGAGTATTCTAAAAGCGACTCATGTAAACACCTTAATCACATTATTATCTTACTCAGAGTAAGGTCAATAATTAGATTACTGCTGTTCATGTAAACCTAGTCACTGACTTGTATGGCAGACACTGCACATAATTAGATTAAGTATGTGTGTACAGCGTGTGTCGTGGATATGGTGAAGATTTCTGTGAGGAGACGTTTATTTAACATTTATAGTGGGAGTCTTCAGGGGAGAGGAGTTCATGCTTTGCAGTTTCTCTGTAACAAACAAAGCTGTATTTTTTTACTTGAAGAGAAAGAAAAAAGAGAGGATGCTGAGGAAACGAATGTTTACACATTAAACAGGACTATAAACAGATAAAGTATGATGTCGTAACTGCTCGCGAGTCTCTGTGGTATATGAGTAATAACACAACGGTAGCCGTGCTGTTACAGGAAAATAATCAAGTGCAGGGTGTTAGCAGTAACTCCGCTTCATCACACCACCACATCGCTCAGTATTTTACTGTAACAGTGCGACAAACACACAGTTTATTAACGCTGCTTATTCTCAGCAACCTGCTCGTCTTTTTAGAGACTTCAGTATCATTATAAACCAGAGGAGTGTTCAGGAGTAATGACTCCAGTCCAGATGTTTTAACAATTTTCTATCTTACTAGTGTCTACTTAGTGCTTAAGTTAATGCATGTTAACTGATAAAAACAAATGATCACAAGTACAGATAATAATATGTACAAAGCAACATGTTATCAAGGTAAAAAGGTAAGCTTTATCTTACTCTGAGCCGCTGTGAAGGACTGAAGGCAGCCGAGAACCAGCAGAACCAGCAGGAGAGAACGAGAGACCATGGCTGCTGATGATGATCACGATGTGAACAGGACCGTATTAATGCAGATATCACTTCAGCACTGGTCTTATAAGCTGATAAGAGGGGTGTGAGAGTGTGGTTTGAGAGGGAGTGGCAGTTTGATGGTGATGAAATGTTGCACTTTGATTAAAAGAGAAAAAATTCGTCCATTCCACAGAAAACCAAGCTGCGGTTTTCAACCAAAGATGGAAAGATCTGAGCAGCGTTGACACACTTTCCCAGCCAAACTTACATAAAATAAAATAAACATCAATATAAATAAGTGCAGCTTCACTGGAGTAAAAGAATCATTTAACCAGCACGACACATCACACGACACACAAGAGATAATCAATAATTATTATTAAAATGTGCCTAATTATTAGCATGGCCTGTACTTCTTTAGTCCCTTCACTGGGTTTAGTGTGAAGTGCTAAGAACAATATCCTGTTTTATTTTCATCTCTGAATCGAGATTGAAAAAATATATTTTTAAGTAATTTAAATTAGTAAACTAAAACTATTTAAATGAATGTGAGAGAGAAATAGCTTGCAGGTTTTGGATGCTACCAAAAATCACTAATTGTTTTTTTGACAGGTCTAGGTCAAAGGTCATCATCAAATATATTTATGATAGCAGGTCATTATATATATATATATATATATATATATATATATTATAAATCCGGTTCTGGTGCAATCCTATGCACACACAAGTTCTTTCACATAGATTGTATTCATACATAGTATGGACATGTACATACCTCTTCCCCAAGAAACCAAGCTGTGGCATTCACCTGAAGTGAGCAGCCCAACTTACACCACACAACTATATACAATAAAATAACGAGAAATCTTCGTTCAAGCTTCGTTCAAGTAAAACTGTAAATCATATTTTAAACAAATCTCCACATCACTCACAATAATATATCGTCATTATTAAATATGCCCAATGATTAGTTTGTGCTGTACTTTAGTCTGTACTTTAGTCCTGTATTTTAGTCTGTACTTTAGTCTGTACTTTAGTCCTGTACTTTAGTCTGTACTTTAGTCTGTACTTTAGTCTGTACTTTAGTCTGTACTTTAGTCCTGTACTTTAGTCCTGTACTGAGTGTGAAGTGCTGAAGAGAAATATTCTGTTTTATTCTCATAAACAGTTTAAACAAACACAGAATAAAAATAAAAATGTCATTTAAATAGTAAACTAAAACCTATTTACATGAATAAATCTGAAAATCTGCTTTGATCAACAGAAACTATGTGTGTGTGTGTGTGTGTGTGTGTGTTTGTGTGTGTGTGTGTGCGTGTGTGTGTGTGTGTGTGTGTGTGTGTGCGTGCGTGCGTGCGTGCGTGTGTGTGTGTGTGTGTGTGTGTGTGTGTGTGTGTGTGTGTGTTTGTGTGTGTTGTGCTGATGAGGATAGTGATTAAGATAAGATAGTGATTACCATGCTATTTTCTCTCTCTCTCTCTCTCTCTCTCTCTTAAACATGCACACACACACACACACACACACACACACACACACACACACACACACACACACACACACACACACAAACGTTTAACCCATTCCTATTTCTGTTGGGGTTTTTTTTTGTACCTAGATTTCATAAAATAAAACATTTTTAAAAAGATATGTTGTGTTTTATAACTTTTTACCTTGATGGAGGATAACCTCTAAAGCTGCTGAATTCTGGATTGTGATTGGTCAGAAGGTGTTGATCTGTGCAGATCTAATACGAACGAGCACATTAAAATAAAAGCTGTGACTTCTATAACACACTGTTACTGTATATAAACCTGAAATAATAAAACGGGATAAAATCCACAAGTCAGAAATAACGAGATTATTATGTCAAAAATAAGGAGGTGAGATTTTGCAGCTTGTGGTTCGGAGCGTTTTAGTGTTCGTCCACGAGGTAGTGAGAGTGAAGCGTTTTGTACAGACATTCGTTTAAGGAAATTCTTTTTATTTCTCATTTATAATGATAATTATTTTGCCTATCTATATGTGTAGCTCTGTATCTGTCAGTCTATAATACAGTAGATACACAGAAATGTTGAGGATGGGAACTTCTGCAGTAAACAACAACATGTCTCATAATACTGTGATTATTTACTGACCTTCAATCTTCTATTATTTTTACAATCTATAGCCATAGTCTTACAGTGTGTATATAGGTCTATATGTATTTGTTTGTTTTTCGTCTTATATAAATAACTTTTATTTTTAAACTTTTTTATTAAACATTGCTATCAAAGATGCGATATCATTAATCTCTTAATGTAACTAACATTGATTTCTTTTCAATGTGAAAATGTGATTTACACTTTATTGTGATTTACACTTTATTGTGATTTACACTTTAATGACTTTTACAGTTATTGGATTCTTCAGGTATGTGATGCAATACACATCTGCTCCATTTGGACCTGTGTGAAAACATTTATGCATTCATTTATCAATCATGGATTAGCACTCTGATACAATGCTTACTAAATAATTAAAGACATGAGATGCTTTTATATCTGGTATGTTAAATACCGAAGCAGTACTGAATTCTGGATTCTGATTGGTCACAAGGCGCTGACCCATTTTCTATAATAGCAGCTGTGAAATTAATGCAGCTGCAAATCACAGTTTTTTAGTTTTGTTTTTAATCCGGTGAGGTGGAGCATTCACCATAAAAGTGACTGGGACGTTAGAGTGTCTACACTTCATAACAGTCAGATGTAAATCAGTAACTTTACGTTTTCTGACATCTTCAGGAGTTTACGCTTTGCCGTTTCTTGGTAGCATGGCAAACTGTGTTTATATTTGTTTTGTTTTGTTTTTTTCCAAAATTCAAGAGATTAAAAAAAGTTGAAGGAGGAAGCAACTGTTTATAGCTGCTACACTGTAAATGAGAACAGGAACTAACTTGTTTCATGGACGTTCCACAACATTACAGTACACCTAACTATATACAGACCAAAAGCATATACACTACTAAAACTGTACCACTATAGATACTGTTATACTTACACTACACCACTATAGATACTGTTATACTTACACTACACCACTATAGATACTGTTATACTTACACTACACCACTATAGATACTGTTATACTTACACTACAGCACTGTAGATACTGTTATACTCACACTATACCACCACTGTAGAAAATACCATATTATACTAAAACTATAAAGCTATAGACAGTGGACAGTAGGCTAATTTTTCTGTTATTTCAGTTAATCAAGTGATATGGAACTGTAATGTGGTGAAGACCTGACTGGAACTACTTTAGCTGTGCATTAACTGAAAACCAGCTGCACACCTCAGAACGTCTGTCAGCCAATCAGAATCGAGAATTCAACAGCACTGTGGTGTAAGACTATAAAAAACCATACTAATATGTACACTAATATAAATACTAAAATGCAGACAGAAATACTGTATAGTGTACAGTACACAGTGTACAGTACGATTACTTCACTTACGTACCATAATGGATGCGGCAGGAGAATCTGTCTTGTCAGACTCTGGTGAAACAATAAAAGATGTTATTAATTTTCATTTTAAATTAAATTATACCAACATATACTAAAATAACAACTGTACATACTATTATATTAACACTGTTCCACTACAGAAACTACTCTAATAACACTATGCACCTACAGATACTATACTAACACTGCACCACTATAGACACTGTCATACTAACACTTTAACACTATAGATACTACACTGCTGTACTTAGGGCTGATTTATACTTCTGTATATACAAGTGTGTATCTGTGAGCAGCTCAGGATGTCATGCAAGGATCCTCACACAGTGAAGTCACACCAGAATTTACAGACTTACGCAGGAAAGAAGAGCATAAACAAAAGTTGTGTGGTAGTCATATTTGTCTAATTTGGTGAAGATCAAATGAACCACTTCGGATGAGTTAGAAAAAAATGGTTTTCAGAAAATTCAAAATGCCAGAAATATATTCAGGAGGAAATCGTCTGCATTCGACTCAGGACGAGCCAAGGAATCAAACAAAAACAAGGATTTTGTTTCTAGGCCTTACAGATAAAAAGTTATTAGCATAAACGTAAGTCAACATTTGAGCAGTTGGTGGTGCTAGACGGTTTGAGATGAAGATTCCAACCTTGCTATGCTTAATGGTGAGACTGTCCTCTATCTCTGTGCCAAATTTCATAACTTTCCCACAAGCAGTTCTATGCGCTGCCATAGACTCGAGTGGAAGAAGAAGAAAAAGAAGAAACTAACAGATTCAATAGGTGCCTCGCACCTTCGGTGCTTGGCCCCTAATTACCTGATTCCTCTGTGTAATCCTGTTGAGCTGGAGGACTTGTAGCTAAAATAGAAAACAGCAAATCTTTAATCACAGAGATAACACGTGAAACTCAACACAGGCTGTGAGGTTGAAACACTACCCACTGTGCAGCATTTTTAGTTTATATACTGTAAAATATGCAGACCTGCGCGTCTACAAGTGGAGATAGGCTCAGAGAGGGAAAACAACAACACACACACACACACACACACACACACACACACACACACTTTAACAACATGCACACTTTATCGGGAAGCAGTCCAGGCCCACGGCCTTCCACTCGTAACTCTAACGAGGATGCCAATACACTACAGAAGAATAAAACACTGCTGGGAGAAATTTGTAGTGCAAGGTGCTGCTCTGGGTTGCCAGATCAGTTTATACTACTGTTGAGATCACAGTGCTAATTATATACTTTTACTAAACATTTGCAAAATTAATTAATAACATTCGTAACAACATCCAAGCTGTTTTACTAATGTGGTCTATAGAGCATTGTGTGTTTCAAATAAGCAAAATAATATGCCTTTTGCCTCAATGAATATGCAATTTAGGGCATTTCAACTTAAAAGCACAAAATACAGAGCGCAGTCAATGGAAATCGACTAATTTAGCACCCGGAATATTATTCGCTAAGCCTAAAGCTCAGGTTGGGAATGGTGCTTGTATGTTCAAATTAATACATCCCAAAGGAAAGTATTAAATTAGCTGAAGACAACATTGTCAGAGGACAAAAGGAAATGTTTTAATTATGAGAATGTTTAACAAGATTAAACGTTAACTGATCAAAAGTCTCTTAAACTGATGCCAATAACAAATCAAATGTTCATTACACACCTTTGTATCGCACCTTTAATGGCAACAGCGTTTAACCAGAGACTGCGAAAAGGTCTTCATTCACACGTTCCCTTTAAACAGAACCCACAGTCTTATGTTGTGTGTAGTTTTTTTGGACATGCTAATGTGTGTGTGCCTAGGTTTATTTTCGGCTTGACTTCTATGGGAGCCTCTTAGAACTTGCACTGGCTGTCACAAACAAACAGCGCAAACAAAACCTTATTTACATATTGTTTTCTACCTCTACTTCGCATGTGACATAATTCATGCAATTGTTCTTCATAAATTACCCACAAGCAGTTCTATGCGCTGCCATAGACTAGAGCGGAATAAGAAGAAAAAGAAGAAACTAACAGATTCAATAGGTGCCTCGCACCTTCTGTGCTTGGCCCCTAATTACCTGATTCCTCTGTGTAATCCTGTTGAGCTGGAGGACTTGTAGCTAAAATAGAAAACAGCAAATCTTTACTCACAGAGATAACACGTGAAACTCAACACAGGCTGAGAGGTTGTAACACTACCCACTGTGCAGCATTTTTAGTTTATATACTGTAAAATATGCAGACCTGCGCATCTACAAGTGGAGATACTGTATTTACATGATTCATTCACTTACATTCTATATCGGGTGAGGCAGTAGAAACAGGTTCGGGAGTAGAAACAGGTTTGGGAGTAGAAACAGGTTCGGGAGTAGAAACAGGTTCGGGAGTAGAAACAGGTTCGGGAGTAGAAACAGGTTCTGGTTGAAACACTATAAGATCATATTAATCTTAGCGGGTAATTTAACCCTTATACCAACACATACTAAAACCATACAACTGTCTATACTACTATACTAACACTATACCACTATAGATTCTACTATACTAACACGAACACTATAGATACTACAACATTAACAATACCACAATAGACATTACTTTGCTATACTAATACTAGCCCACTATTAACACTGCAGAACTATAAATACTACTATACTAACACTGTAGCACTATAAACACTACTATACTAACACTGTAGCACTATAAATACTACTATACTAACACTGCAGTACTATAAACACTACTATACTAACACTGTAGCACTATAAATACTACTATACTAACACTGTAGCACTATAAATACTACTATACTAACACTGTAGCACTATAAATACTACTATACTAACACTGTAGCACTATAAACACTACTATACTAACACTGTAGCACTATAAATACTACTATACTAACACTGTAGCACTGTAAATACTACTATACTAACACTGTAGCACTATAAATACTACTATACTAACACTGTAGCACTGTAAATACTACTATACTAACACTGTAGCACTATAAATACTACTATACTAACACTGTAGCACTATAAATACTACTATACTAACACTGTAGCACTGTAAATACTACTATACTAACACTGTAGCACTATAAATACTACTATACTAACACTGTAGCACTGTAAATACTACTATACTAACACTGTAGCACTATAGATACTACTATACTAACAATACCATAATAGTTATGGGTACTCTGCCATTATAACACTATACCACTATTTATATTATTATAATACTTAAGATAATGCTGTATTAGATACATAAATGTAGGTTCTACCATAATAACACTATACATCTGTATTATTATTGGTGTCTGGCACTTCAGTCATGTAAGTGAAAGGTGTTCCACAGACTAGGGGCGCAGGTGGCTGTGACAGATTTCCCTCTCGGAAAGGTTGGGGGAGTCGGCTGATCAATAATTCTACCATATTTCTATATTAACACTATACAACTATAGCTACTACTCTGACATCCAAACACTCTACTACTATAGATACAATAAACACTAAAAGATCACATTAATGTTCACGGGTAATTTAAACTTTATACCAACACATACTAAATCCATACAGCTGTCTATACTACTGCATTAAACTGACAATATCCCAGAGTGGCTATTGCTATACTAACAGAACAATTCCTATTATTAAAAGGAATAGCATGAGAACCGTGAATCTGATCAGAAAATAAATAAGTAAATAAATAATTAAATCATTTTGTTTTCATCATTAATCATTACTTAACAATAACTTTATCTGTCAAAAACATCATTGACAATATAATCATTAAAATGATACGCACTGTGTACAAATACTAAATCTAATCACTTCTCAATTTGTTTAAATATATATATTAGAAATGTGAGGCAGTATACACAGTTTCTCATTAAATATTTATATATTTTTATTTAATGGTGTGTCTCAATTCAGCAGTGTTACTCAAATTGAAACGGGCCTGTAAAAATACAACCACTTTATTTTTTAACCATGTCCTGGGTGGAAGAATAAAGCACAATTCTCATCCAGTTTCTACTGGTCTGCTGTTGATTTTGTAAATTAAATGTCATAATATTAGCGTGATTATTATTTTTTATTCATGTATTTGTTAGTAATTGTTTTTAATGTCAGTATCAAAGATGACATTGTGAACACTGTAATGTCTTTGAATATTTTCTTTTAAAATGTCTAATGTTCCTTTTTCTAAAATCAGAAACAAACATAATATATTATTAGAAATGTTCTTTATGCCCACAGCCCATAGTTTTATTCACTTAAATAACGCTAGAATAATTCAAGCAAAACATTACTTTTAAAGTTATTCATAGTAAAAAGCTTTATTCCTCCTGTCCAATTACAGGAAGAGATACATAAAAAGGATGTTTATAAAATAAATATGAGCTATTATTAATGGAGAGAGGATTACCCACCTTTAGGTTTGACCAAGCTTGTAAACAAGAGGCTGTCAATTGTATTCATGAGTTCCTGCACCCATTCATCTGTGGGATTTGCACACACACGGGGACCACGATTTGCAGTAAAACTGCAGAGGAGAGAGAAGATATACGTCAGTGTAAAACTGCAATAAAGACAGAAAATTAAACATTCTCATACATTTTCAAACCTCCAAAATTATTTTTGTTATTTTCCAATAAATTTCAAAAACGATCAAATTTTCATATCATAGTAAACCAGTGACTACATTTCCCATCCTGCACTGTGGCCGCCATGGACTGCAATTCCCAGAACACTCACATTCACGCTAATCATGCACACCTGCATCAAATTCACAGCACTCACAACCACGCTATATCAGAGACCTTTTGTACATTATTACTTCGCAAACTATTACGCTCAGTTGCTTACTCTGTGTTGTATTTCCAAGCCTTATCTCGTGTTTCCTTTTCTGGTTCTAGGCTTTGTTTACTCTGTTGACCTCGATTCTCTGCTCTGCCTAGTTTAGCCTGTTTGCCTGATTGTTTGTCTTTAGCCTGCCTTGTACTTTGATTTCTGCCTGATCCTTTGGAATTCTGACTGTTTGATTAAACTGCCATACCTGCACTTGTTTCTTTCCTGTGCCTATATTACATGACACACATATGTGCTTCATGGTAATTTAAGTTGTATTCTAATAAATGTATGATATTTTATACAACTATAAGGCAATTATGTACATAGAAAAACAATAATTTTCTTATTAATTATTAAAATAAAATAAGGGGGTGAAAACTTACATGACTCCAGGTTTTATGCACTGATGGTCTGTTACTTCATATGTTGTAACGTCTCTTTCATTTAATGTATGATTTATGTAAATGTTACAGCATTCCATTTGTCCAAGTCCAGCTGTGGGAAAAAATTTATGTATTTATTTATCAATCATGGCTTAGCACTCTGATTAAATGTTCACTAAGAATTTTTTTTTTAATTAGATGCTTTTTTATCTAGTGCTTATATTTTATATATTTTATATTATATATTTTATAGTGCTCATTTGTAAGTCTCTTTGGACAAAAGCGTCTGCTAAATGAATAAATAGAAATGTAAATGCAATGTAAATCTAGTATATTTTAAATTAATTAAGTAATATTTTTTAGAACAGCACCTGTAACAGTAGTGCAGCTGCTATAACGTCATTCAACAACATTACAGATAACTATAAACGGTTAAAAAGTGAGACGTGTCGTTCGTTAATAAATAAGAAATTGCAGTTGTTGGTCTGCAAAAAACTGCACTGGCATAAAATTGGTTTGACGTTGGACGTTCGATATTCGCAGATATGCGGAAATTAAGGAACCGTCTCTAAAGTTACATACGACATTGTTATACACGTTTATAACTTCGATAGCATTTGAAGGGAATGACTTACAGTCACACAACCAACTTTAAAGTGTTCGACTAGGTGTCAGGTATGATGCACACCTTTTAGATTTTTGATATTTAACCCTACAATGCATGAGCTAAAAAAACCTTCAGGAATGCATAAAGGGGGTCAAAATGACCCATACTGGATTGAATGGTTTTGTTAAAAAAATAGATGTCCTATTAATGAAATAATTAATATGGGTCATTTTGACCCCCTTTATGCATCCGTGAAGGTTTTTTTGTTTCATGCATTGTAGGGAAAATTATCAAAAATCTAAAAGGTGTGCGTCATACCTGACACCTAGTTGAACACTTTACAGTTGGTTGTGTGACTGTACATCATCCTCTTCTAATGCTATTGAGCTTTAAATAATGGTGTATTTTGTGTATGAGCCCATGCAGTAATAAAGTACATGACAATGTTTATATATGATTTAATAGTTTATTTTGTTAAAAATAAACTGGGTTGAGCTGCTCTTTTTTTTTTTTTTGCTCAACTTGAGCATGTGCAATTGATCTCTCTGTATGTCTGTAATGTAAGGTTTGTACACACTTTTATTATATGTCCTCACATTCCATAGTCTAGGTCATGTATTTCACGTAAGTGTATAGCATGCACGCCTGGCTGATCTGACATAACTACGCAGTGAAAAAGCAGGAGGGCAGGCGGCCAGTACCTCTGCCTCACTGACGGAGGCATGTGAGAGCATGTTTGAGGCTTGTTCTGCTATTGTTCTTCTTCACATCTTACAGACAAATGGCATTGGGGGTAATATGCTAGCTTAAAAAAGTCAAGTAGAGAAAGTCAAGTGCACCGCATCAGCCCGTTTATTTTTAATTTTTTGCCCTGACTGTAAAAATGGAAGATTAAATATAAGCTTAAACATTTCTCAAAACTGGACTTTCAATCAAAACTGGAAGTGATAAATAACGGAAGACCGATGCCGGAGACTTTTAAAACTAAAAGAAGATAAAGAGGATCTTTTACACCAAAGTCATAGAGATGTTTGGCCAGAAGGATAGGCGAATGGACTTCATTTATAAGTAAAGGTAAGACCATGCATACACTGCTGTACAGTCCATGACAAAAATAAAGACCAGACGTGTTTTAATAACTAAAAAAAAATTATATAAAACAAGATAAGAAAAAAATTAAGTTATTTTAAAGAATAAAACTACATTTGACTTTTTGTTGTGGACTGTATATACTTTCATTTGTATTGAATGAGTATGAATTGTGGAATTGTGATGGCAAATTAAGAACACACGGAGGACGCAGAGCAAATGCACTCTCTCTGAGCCGCTATAAATTTAACATTCTTCTTTGGCCAAATATGTACCTTACCTATATGTGTGTAAAGAATGCTGATATGGGATATGAAACATAACCAGTAGTCAATGTGCAAGCAGCCAGTTGAATCGTGAATTTATGCTACTATATTTGTAAATCTGACTTTGAAAGAGTCAGTGCCTCCCCAGCCACGAACCTCACCACACGTCACTGCTGTGCACTAGGGACGAGGGTGAAAATCAGTACTGCATGCCCATGATCTTCGAGCCCTCAGGCGGCACTGCATTAAAAACAGGCATGATTCTGTAATGGAAATCACTGCATGGGATCAGAAACACCTCCAGAACTCACTGTCTGTGAACACGGTTCACCATGCCATCCACAAATCTCCATCATGCAAAGAAGAAGCCATGTGTGAACATGATCCAGAAACACTGCCATCTTCTCTGAACCAAAGCTCATTTAAAATGGACTGAGACAGAGTGGAAAACTGTTCTGTGGTCAGACGACAGGAAATTTTAAATTCTTTTTGGAAACTGTTGTGGATAAAAATGACATGAAATAAACATGAGGGAGACCTAGTATGAGTAATATGTAATTTTATTGAAAATTCACAGGACTGGTGGGTGCGTAATCTTGAGGAGAGCGGTAGGGGGAAGAAAATGGGGCGTGTCCTGGGGACATGGGATAGTCAGCAAGGGTGAAATAAGAAGACCACTGAGAGTGGGGCAGACTGACAGGTGAGAAGAGGGAAGAATGGTCAGAGCCCAGATCAGAGAAGGTGACATCATCCTCAGACTGAAAGCTGGAGGGAGGTTCTGTCTGCGTAGAGGCGTCAATACACACATTCACGGGGTGGATTCTGTATCCGAGAGGTGGGGGGAACCCCGCATTTCCATTTCCAGAGGGGGTGCTGCGAAGAACGTCAAGTAGCACCATGGTGTCAGCAGTGAGATGCGCAAGCTGATAGTGAGTGTCCAGATCCAAATCCAGTAAAGGGGAGAAGAAGAAATAACGACGGGCACCTAGACACACAGAAGCGGTATTAGGCGGATATTGACGAATTGGATTCACACTTTAAGATCTTTTAAGAGTAACACACTATGGTTTATTAGTCACAGAGAAGTATAAGAGCTGAGGAGTACAGGCTGAGAAACACACACTCTCGTACAGTCAAGGGCAGGCGTGCAGACAGAACACCCACACACACACACACACACACACACTCTCTCTGTCTCTCCCTCTCTCTCACACACACCCACACAAAGGCCCAA
Organism: Ictalurus punctatus; assembly: GCF_001660625.3. Lineage (NCBI taxonomy): Eukaryota > Metazoa > Chordata > Actinopteri > Siluriformes > Ictaluridae > Ictalurus > Ictalurus punctatus. Next base: position 33,019,259 of record NC_030422.2, read on the forward strand.
TGCACACACATAACATTATAACTTTATAAGAATAATAAAAGGAGTATTAAGATATTATAAGGGTAATATAAAGAGTAGTAGGATATGAAGGACAGTAGAAGGGTAATATAATGATATTATGAAGTAGGAAGTACAGTAAACCATTTGCAAGCAGTATAACTATATATAAAAAATAGAGATATAGAGCAAATATGAAAATAAATTATAAACCAGAAATACAGAAAAATGTAAAAGAAACTTACTCATAATTCAGATGGTGAAGATTCTTGTCTCGCGAGGAAGGGTCAGGCGTGGTGTAGACGGGGGCCTTAATTTTAAGAGAGAACCATGAGGAGCCATTTATAAGGGTAGCTGAGTCAATTTGCCCCCCGCGAGATAATAGTGAGACCAAGGTCTCTCTAAATTGTTTTCTTTCTCTCCCACTTTCAATCCTAATGGTAGTCAGAAAGTCCCCTTTCAAAAGATAATGGTAGTCAGAAAGTCCTCTTTCAAAATATCATGGTAAATTTGATAAGCCTCTTTTTAAACGTCATGGTAATGTAGATGAGCTCTTTTTTAACCCTATTGGTATTGATATCATAGTCTTTCTAAGATATATTGGTTATTTACTCTATAAATACAGTATAAATACTGGAGCTTGAGCTCCGGGTGTCAGATCACTTCTGAGAATTCTCATCGGTGTGGATCTCGTGTGGTGGAACGGAACCAATAATTCTGGACCCTTGCTTCTACTCACTCATGGCTGGTGTCTTATTTTTCTATCTCCAACTGGGTTTGCAGATGTGAGTATTTGCTTCTATGTTGAATTTTTAAGTGTCTTCAGGTAATAGGCTAAATTTGAGCCAGCAAAACCATGGATGCCTGAGAGCCTGCATCTCTGATGGTATGGAGTGCATTAGTGTCTATGAAATGGGCAGCGTGCACATCTGGAAAGACACTATCAATGCTGAAAGGTATATACAGGTTTTAGAGGATTCCCCACCTTCAGTTTCGACCAAGGTTGTAAACGGGCGGCTGTCAATTACATCTATGACCATCTGCACCCATTCATCTGTGGGATTTGCACACATACGGGGACCATGATGTACGGTAAAACTGCAGAGGAGAGAGAAGATATACGTCAGTGTAAAACTGCAATGAAGACACAAAATTAAACACTCATGTGTCCCAAAACCTCCAAAATTATTTTTGTTATATTCTAATAAATTTCAAAAACTATCAAATGTTCTTCATGCTAATTTAAAGTTGTATTATAATAAATTTATGATATTTTATACAACTACAAGCCACTGTTGTACATAGAAAAACAATAATTTTCTTCTTATTAATTATTAAAATAAAATAAGGGGGTGAAAACTTACATGACTCCAGGTTTTATGCACTGATGGTCGATTACTTTATACGCTGTAAAGACTCTTAGAGGGAGTGGATATGTTATGTAACTGCTACAGCATTCCATTGGTCTAATTGCATCTGTGTGGAAACATTAATGTATTTATTCATCAATCATGGCTTAGCACTCTGATTAAATGTTCACTAAGATTTTTTTTAATGATATGCTTTTTAATCTAGTGTATTTGAAATTAATTAATGAATATTTTTTTTTTATAACAGCACCTGTAACAGTAGTGCTATAACAGCTGCTATAACGTCATTCAACAACATTACAGATAACTATAAACGGGTTAAAAGCGAGACGTGTCGTTCGTTAATAAATTAGAAATTGCAGTTGTTGGTGCGTTGCTGTGGTGTAAGAATTCCTCTTGGGGATGCACTGTTTTAGGAAAATAATCAACGTTGGGGTTGTAAACAGTAACTCCGCTTCATCACACCACCCCATCAGTCAGTGTTTTACTGTAACAGCACATCACACACTGTGGTTTATTAACGCTGGATATTTTCAACAACCTCATCACTCTGTCTCACTCACTCACTCACTCTCTCTCTCTCTCTCTCTCACTCTCTCTCACTCTCTCTCGCTCACTATCTCTCTCTCACTCTCTCTCACTCACTCTCTCTCTCACTCTCTCTCTCTCACTCTCTCTCTCACTCACTCTCTCTCTCACTCTCTCTCTCTCACTCTCTCTCTCACTCTCTCTCTCACACACATTCTCTCACTCACTGTCTCTCTCTCTCTCACTCTCTCTCACTCCCACACTCTCTCACTTTCTCTCACGCTCTCTCACTCCCACACTCTCTCACTCTCTTACTCACTCACTCTCTCTCTCACACTCTCTCTCTCACTCTGCACACAGTTCCTGTTCATGCACAGTTCATGCAGTTTTCAAAAGGCCAGATTACAGACATAAAATGCAGAAAACAAATAAACATCTTTGAAATATTAAAATATTTGAGCATTGTCGGTACTTTAATTATTTCATTAATAGGACTTTTTTGTGTGAAGAAAACAATTAATTTTAATATGGGTCATATTGACCCTCCTTTATGCATTCGTGTAGGTCTTTTGATTCATGCATAGGGTTAAATATAAAAAAAAATCTAAAAGGTGTGCGTTATAGCTGACACCTATAAGAACACTTTACAGTAGGTTTTATGACTGAGTCATTCCTTTAAAATGCTATTGAGCTTTAAATTATGGTAGATTTTGTGTATGAGCCCATTTGCTAGTGAAATACATGGCAAATTTTATGTATGACTAATATGTTACCCATGTCACACCCCTCTTCAGCTCCCTCCACTGCCTTCCTGTAGCCGCCCGCATTAAATTCAAGGCCTTGATGCTCACCTACAAGACCTTGTCAGGAACAGCACTCTCCTACCTCAACTTTCTCCTGAAGGCTTACGTTCCCTCTCGCAATCTGCGATCAATTAGCGACCGACATTTAGCAGTTCCCACTCAGCATGGCGCAAGGTCCCTTTCCAGAACCTTCACACTAACTGTTCCTGAGTGGTGGAATGAACTTCCAACCTCAGTCTGGACCACAGAATCTCTCACCATCTTCAAAAAACAGCTAAAGACCCACCTCTTCCGTCAACACCTAACGAACTCAACCACTTTGCTTCTTCTGGAACTCTATTAATAGATCTTGTACGGTAGCACTACTTGTATTGTTCTCTGCTTGATATATCGCTTTGCTTGTATCTTTCTCATTTGTAAGTCGCTTTGGAAAAAGCGTCTGCTAAATGAATAAATGTAAATGTAAATGATTGAATAGTTTATTTTATTAAATATCAAAATCCTAAAAGGTGTGTGTTATAACTGACACCTGGTTTTATGACTGTAATCACTCCCTTTAAAAGCTATTGAAGTTAGAAACCTATATAACAATGTCGTATGTAAATTTAGAGACGGTCCCATAATTTGCAAATATCTGCGAATATCCAACGTCCAATATTCAATTCAATTCAATTTTATTTGTATAGCGCTTTTTACAATAGACATTGTCTCAAAGCAGCTTTACAGAAATATCAACACGGTATACAGATACTAAAGGTGTGAATTTATCCCAATTGAGCAAGCCACTGAGTGGCGACGGTGGCAAGGAAAAACTCCCTAAGATGTTTTAAGAGGAAGAAACCTTGAGCGGAACCCGACTCAGAAGGGAACCCATCCTCTGGGTAACAACAGATAATGTGAAAAAGTTAAGTATGGACTTTATGAAGTCTGTATGGCGTTAGGAGCAGCCGTAGTCCCAGCAGTCTGGAATTGGACTGTGGGACTCTATAAGAGAAAGCTCTTCCCCCTGCTGTAGCCTTCACTATTCGAGGTACCGTCAAATAGCCTGCATCTTTTGATCTAAGTAGGCGTGGCGGATCACATAAAACCACAAGGTCGCTTAGATATTGTGGCATGAGACCGTTTAGTGCTTTATAGGTGAATAAAAGTATTTTATAATCAGTGTGAGATTTCACTGGGAGCCGATGCAGTGTGGATAAGATCGAGGTGATGTGGTCGTATCTTCTGGTTCTAGTTAGGACTCTAGCAGCTGCATTCTGAACTAACTGGAGTTTGTTTATGTTCCTACTGGAACATCCAGACAGTAAGGCATTACAGTAATGTAGTCTAGAGGTGACGAATGCATGAACTAGTATTTCCGCATCATGCAGTGACAATATATTTCTTATCTTAGAAATATTTCTGAGATGAAAGAAAGCTATCCTAGTAATATTATCTACATGAGCATCAAATGATAGGCTGGAGTCAATAATCACTCCAAGGTCTTTAACTGCTACACATGATGAAACAGAAAGACCATCCAGAGTAACCATGTGATCAGAAAGATTACTTCTAGCTACACGCGGTCCTAATAAAAGTATTTCTGTTTTATCAGAATTAAGTAAAACGAAGTTAGTTAACATCCAACGTCTAATGTCCTTTACACATTCCTCAACTTTATTAAGCTGTTGTCTGTCCTCTGGCTTCGCTGAAACATACAACTGTGTATCATCAGCATAACAGTGGAAGATAATTCCATGTTTACGAATAATTTGACCTAGGGGTAGCATATATAAAGTAAAGAGCAGTGGGCCTAAAACAGAACCCTGTGGAACTCCAAAGGCAACCTCGGTATGTGTGGAGAATTCACCATTTACATCTACGAACTGATAACGATCGGTCAGATAAGACCTGAGCCAGGAGAGGACTGTTCCCTTAATACCAACAACATTTTCTAATCTATCAAGGAGAATAGTGTGATCTATAGTATCAAAAGCTGCACTAAGGTCGAGTAACACAAGCAGCGAGACACAACCCTGATCAGAGGTCAGTAGAAGGTCATTTACTACTTTAACTAACGCCGTCTCTGTGCTATGATGAGGTCTAAATCCTGACTGATACATTTCATGAATGTTATTCCTATCTAAGTACGAGCATAACTGCTTTGCTACAACCTTTTCTAAGATCTTAGAGATGAAGAGGAGATTTGATATTGGTCTATAGCTGGACAATTGAGACGGGTCAAGATCAGGTTTTTTAATCAAGGGTTTAATAACTGCTAATTTAAGTGATTTAGGTACATAGCCAGTGCTTAGGGAAGAATTGATTATATTTAAAAGTGGTTCAATTACTACTGGACCAATCTGTTTAAACAAACATGTAGGTACGGGATCTAGTATGCAAGTTGATGAATTGGCTGAAGAGATTAATGAAGCTAGTTCGGTCTCTCTAAGGGGAGTAAAACACTCTAAACATCGATCTGATATTGCTACATTGTCATGTAATGGGTTTGTTATAATACTGTCTGGTTTTAATTTAATGGCCAGTATTTCAAGTCTAATATTTTCAACCTTATCAATGAAAAATTGAATGAAATCTTCACTGCTATGTAATGATTGAGTGTTCCTCTCTGTAGTGGTTTTATTCCTAGTTAATTTTGCTACTGTGTTGAAAAGGAATCTAGAATTGTTTTTGTTGTCTCCTATGAAGGTGGAGAAATTGATTTTTCTAGCATCGCCAAGAGATTTCCTATATTTCAGTAGGCTCTCCTTCCATGCTGTTTGAAATATTACCAATTTGGTTTGCGCCATTTATGTTCTAATTGTCGAGTTGTCTGTTTCAAGGTACGTGTTTGATCGTTATACCAGGGTGCTAATGTTTTCTCTCTAATTAATATCCTTTTGAGTGGAGCCACTCTACCTAGCGTGTAGCGGAGTGTTGACTCCAAGCTTTCAGTCGCCTGATCGAGTTCTGTGTGATCTGACGGTGATCCAAATCTAATTGATGTCTCTGGGAGGTTGTTTATGAAGCTCGGTGCAGTAGCTGATGTGTAGGTACGTTTTACGCGGTAGCGGGGCGAGGTGGAAATATTATGACCAATACGTATTATGAACGAGATAAGATAATGGTCTGAGACAACTTCAGACTGCGGAAAAATTACAATATTTTCTATATTTAATCCGTATGTTAGTATCAGATCAAGAGTGTGACCACTTCAAGCCACCTTTAAGCCAGTAAAGTAATAGGCTAGTAAAGGCCAATAAAGAGTTTTCCCAAGCCTGTCTCCCATCTCCTCAGTTTCCTCTGAACACAGGAGAGGTATGACATTATGTTATTTTAAATGTCCACAAATGTTTTACAAACACTATGTACCACTATCAATACTGCTATACTAACTCTATACCAATACTTCTACCATATTTCTATATTAACACTATACAACTATAGCTACTACTCTGACATCCAAACTACTACTATAGATACAATAAACACTAAAAGATCACATTAATGTTCACAGGTAATTTAACCTTTATACCAACACACACTAAATCCATACAGCTGTCTATACTACTGCATTAAACTGACAATATCCCAGAGTGGCTATTGCTATACTAACAGAACAATTCCTATTATTAAAAGGAATAGCATGAGAACTGTGAATCTGATCAGAGTATAAATAAATAAAGAAAGAAAAAAAATCATTTTCTGTTCATCATTAATCATTACTTAACAATAACTTTACCTGTCAAAAAATCATTGACAATATAATCATTAAAATGATACGCACTGTGTACAAATATCAAATCTCATCACTTCTCAATTTGTTTAAATATATATATTAGAAATGTGAGGCAGTATAGACAGTTTCTCATTAAATATTTATATATGTTTATTTAATGGTGTGTCTCAATTCAGCAGTGTTACTCAAATTGAAACGGGCCTGTAAAAATACAACCACTTTATTTTTTAACCATTTCCTGGGTGGAAGAATAAAGCACAATTCTCATCCAGTTTCTACTGGTCTGCTGTTGATTTTGTAAATTAAATGTCATAATATTAGCGTGATTATTTTTTTTGTTTCATGTATTTGTTAGTAATTGTTTTTAATGTCAGTATCAAAGATGACATTGTGAACACTGTAATGTCTTTGAATATTTTCTTTTAAAATGTCTAATGTTCCTTTTTCTAAAAACAGAAACAAACATAATATATTATTAGAAATGTTCTTTATGCCCACAGCCCATAGTTTTATTCACTTAAATAACGCTAGAATAATTCAAGCAAAACATTACTTTTAAAGTTATTCATAGTAAAAAGCTTTATTCCTCCTGTCCAATTACAGGAAGAGATACATAAAAAGGATGTTTATGAAATAAATATGAACTATTATTAATGGAGAGAGGATTACCCACCTTCAAATTCAACCCAGCTTGTAAACGAGTGGCTGTCAATTGTTTTCATGAGTTTCTGCACCCATTCATCTTTGGGATTTGCACACACAGGGGGACCGTCATAAAGGAAAAAACTACAGAGGAGAGAGAAGATATACGTCAGTGTAAAACTGCAATAAAGACAGAAAATTAAACATTCATGTGTCCCAAAACTTCAAAATTATTTTTGTTATATTCTAATAAATTTCAAAAACTATCAAATGTTCTTCATGGTAATTTAATGTTGTATTATAATAAATGTATTAGATATTTTATACAAATATAAGGCAATTATGTACATAGAAAAACAATAATTTTCTTATTATTAATTATTAAATAAAATAAGGGGGTGAAAACTTACAAGATTACGGGTTCTATGCAGAACAAATCGAATATTTCATACGCTATAATGCGTATAACAGGGATTGGGTTTGTCTGGTAATCGAGACAGCATTCCAGTGATGGAAAATCTATTGTGTGAAAACATTTATGTATTTATTCATCAATGATGCCTTAGCAGTCTGATTAAATATTCACTAAGAAATTAGATGCTTTTTTTATCTAGTATATTTGAAATTAACTAATTAATATTATTTTTTTAGAACAACACAGTAGTGCTACAACAGCTGCTATAACGTCATTCAACAACATTACAGATAACTATAAACGGGTTAAAAGCGAGACGTGTCGTTCGTTAATAAATTAGAAATTGCAGTTGTTGGTGCGTTGCTGTGGTGTAAGAATTCCTCTTGGGGATGCACTGTTTTAGGAAAATAATCAACGTTGGGGTTGTAAACAGTAACTCCGCTTCATCACACCACCCCATCAGTCAGTGTTTTACTGTAACAGCACATCACACACTGGTTTATTAACGCTGGATATTTTCAACAACCTCATCATTGTTTTAGGGACTTCAGCGACATTATAAACCAATATAATATTATGTACAGAAAATTATGTAAAAGTGAACTTTATCTTACTCAGGAAAGTTGTGATGGACTGAAGGCAGACAAGAACCAGCAGAACCAGCAGGAGAGAACGACAGAACATGATGATGATGATGATGCAGATGAATGATGATGATGATGAGGAGGATGGTGAGGATATGAACACAGTCATATAAATGCAGGTATCACCTCAGCGCTCGTCTTATGAGAAGAATGATAGAGAGTGGTTTGGGGTTGAGGCGCAATGTTTATACCACAAAACGTTCCGCTTTCAGTACGAGAGAAAAAAAACAGACCTCTTCCACAGGAAATCCAGCTGTGGTTTTCAGTTACACTGAGACAGCTCTGAGCAGCGTTTAACACTTCACAGCCAAACTCTATGATACAATCTAAAAAATATAAATAAGTGCAGTTTTATTGGAGTGGAACAGTAAAGAGTCCATCACACCACATCACACAATAGAGAAACAGAGTCTCTCATTTAGAAACACTGATTTATCAGGGAATAAATAAAAATATCGCTAACAAACTACCATTTAAGTAAAAATTCTAAAGTACCAGGTCTAAAGTTTGGGATGCAATGTTATCATGGCTGAATGCTAGTTTATGGATATAAAACTATTTAAAGTGGTTATGTTTTGTTTCGTAGTGATGCATCACGTTGCTGCTTTAGACTCTGAACAGATGAGGTACTTCTTCAGAACGTGATGTACACTTTTCTCTCCGAACGCCTATAAACATTCTGTTCTTAATTATTTCATAAAATCTTCTGCACGTTTATTTAATAACATTTACATTAAAAATAATAAATAAATAAATAAATAAATAAATAAATAAATAAATAAATACATACATAAATAATAATAATAACCTGTAATAGTTTTGTAAGGAGGCGTGTTCGCCACGCCTCCAGAAACGCCCATTTTACTTCGCAGTACTGAAACCCCTGGACTTTAGTGAACACCAGTGTGGAAACGCTGCTCAGATCGTTCCTCTTATCAGTTTATAATATCTTACTGAAGTGATATCTGCATTAATGCCGTTATTTCCGCATCACCATCACCGTCAGCGGTCATGTCCTCTGGTTCTCTCCTGCTGGTTCTGCTGGTTCTGGGCTGTCTTCAGTCCTTCACAGAGGCCCAGAGTAAGATAAAGTTCACCTTTTCAACTTTATAACATGTAGCTTTGTACATATTATTATCTGTACTTGTGATCACTGATTTAAATCAGTTCACATGCATTAACTAAGTAGAAACTAGTAAGATAGTAAGTTGACTTGTAGTAGAAAGTTAAAACGTCTGGACTGGTGCCATTACACATGTGTTTGTCGTGCTGTTACAGTAAAATACTGACTGACACCCATGAAGATGATTGTTTTCCTTTTATTTATTAAAGAACATCAGCACCATGGTATCATTTAAATATACACCAGGCAGCATCTCTTACCACAGCGTTTCCTAACGTTTTTTCAGTCATGACACTATTTGAAAATTGTAATAAATTTGTGCACCCTAAACAAACACTAATGCGAGGCAGCGTTAAGCCTGGTTTATACTTGACACGTCCGCAATAACGGAAAAAATGACGTCATCGCGGAGTGGGCGTTCGAGCCCTTTGAGTGCATGAGGCCTCATTTCTTGTGGCGGTTTGCAAGGTATTTTTGTAACTTGCTGCACAACGCCGGATCCGGAAATGAATAACTTCAAGGCGACTCTTGCCGAAAGGTACGATTGTACAGGTATCTCTATGATCCATCCATGCGGGACCATAGAGATAGCCAGATGACACAAAAATCATCGAAAGGCTTTTAAAAAATAGTGACTTTGATTTGCTGTGTACATACTGATGAAAGAATAAAGCCAAAGCTAAAGGTTTTTTGGGGTTCACAATGTTTTCATTCATCAGTATCTTCACAAATAAACACAGTCACTACACTACACCGTCAGACACAGGATTCCACCTCATTCTGCTGTCTTTATACACAGAGACATTTACACCGATGGGTGAACATACAGAGTGATCATACTGTAATATATTTCTTTTGTCTCTATACATCAAGATATATTTACATTGAAGGGTGAACATAATCACCTGATTTCGTACATGTGAGAAATGACATTTGCAGGAAGCTCCCACTTTTTGCTTATGATAAATAAGCCTACAATAACAACAAATAAAGTCTATTTAATGAAAGTAAAGGTCCATGTTTAATAAAAATCTTAATGAAATTAATAAAATAAAATTGAGGTTGTTCAGTTTAGTTTTATACATGTTCTCATACTTATAGCTGTATTTTCTTGTAATGTGACAAGTGATTATCTCAAGGGTTACCAGGTCTTATATGATTCTTTGCTCTTTTTTCATACTGTGGGTTTTAGTGAAGTTTACTGAAAACAAAAATCAACAACAACAAACACAACAATTCCACCTCAGCATTCAGCAACTCCACATGAGACGCTATCTTTGTAAGTGTTGCTTTGGTTGTTCCTACACACTACTACTTCTCTCAGCTACTTCCTGTTGGTTTATATGCGTGCTCAGTCAGTGAAGGCTCACACTGCACAGCCAGGCAGAAGTATAAACAAGGCTTTAGCTCCATGAGGATGAAGTTGATATGCGTGTGTTTTATGCTAATAATTAGCGTCTGTGACCCTCATGAAGAAAGCAAAGAGAGGAGGAGTTACCCTGCCCGGAGGAAGCCCGGGGTCCCCGTCTGGAGCCAGGCCTAGAGGGAGGGCCCGACTGCGAGCGCCTGGTGGCACCCCCCTCTCCATCCTATGGGCCCATCACTCGTGGGGTGATCTGAGGGGGTCGGGTGTGCTGCTACACGGGTGGTAGTGAAGGTCAGGGACCTCGACAGACCAGACTCAGGTGGCAGAGGCTGGCTCTGGGGACGTGGAACGTCACCTCTCTGTGGGGGAAGGAACCGGAACTTGTTTGGGAGGTGGAGTGCTACCAGTTAGATCTGGTGGGGCTTACCTCTACGCACAGTCTTGGTTCTGGAACCATACTCCTGGATAGGGGATGGACTCTATTTTACTATGGAGTTGACCAGGGTGTTAGGCGCCGGGCGGGTGTGGGGATACTCACAAGTCCCCAGGTGAGCGCCATTACGTTGGAGTTTACCCGGTGGATGAGACGGTAGCCTCCTTACGCCTAGGGGTTCTGCAGGGGAAAACTCTGACTGTTGTCTGTGCATATGCACCGATCACTAGTTCAGAGTATTCAGCCTTCTTGGAGACCCTGAATGGAGTCCTGTATGGAGCACCAGTAGGGGACTCCATAGTTCTTCTGGGAGACTTCAACATGCACGTGGGCAATGGTGGCGATACCTGGAGAGGCATGACTGGGAGGAATGGCTTCCCTGATCCAAACCCAAGCGGGCATTTGTTGTTGGACTTCTGTGCTAGTCATGGAATGTCTATAACGAATACCATGTTCGAACATAAGGAGGCTCATAAGTGTACGTTGTACCAGAGCACCCTAGACCGAAGGTCGCTGAACGATTTTGTAATCATATCGGATCTGAGGCCACATGTTCTGGACACTCGTGTGAAGAGAGGGGCAGAGCTGTCAACTGATCCCCATCTGGTGGTGAGTTGGGTCAAGGGGTTAGGGAAGACTCTGGACAGACCTGGAAAGCCCAAACGGGTAGTGCGGGTGAACTGGGAACGTCTGGAGGAGGCCCCTGTCCGTGAGATCTTCAACACACACCTCCGGCTGAGTTTTTCTGGCACCCCTGTGGAGGTTGGGGGCATTGAACCTGAGTGGGCAATGTTCAAAGTCTCCATTGCTGAAGCTGCGGCGGAGAGCTGTGGTCTCAAGTTCTTAGGTACCTCAAGGGGTGATAACCCTCGAACATTGTGGTGGACACCGGTGGTCAGGGAAGCTGTCCGACTGAAGAAGGAAGCCTTCCGGGATGTGTTATGCCGGAGGACTTTGGCGGCAGTGGCAAGGAACCGACAGGTTCGAAGGGCTGCAGCCTCTGCCGTGAAAGAGGCAAAGCAGCGGGTGTGTGAGAAGTACGGAGAGGACATGGAGAAGACTTTCGGTCAGCACCAAGGTGGTTCTGGAAAACTATCCGCCACCTCAGGAAGGGGAAAAGGGGAACCATCCAAGCTGTGTACAGTAAGGATGGGATGCTGTTGACTTCAACTGAGGAGGTAATTGTACAGTGGAAGGAACACTTTGAGGAACTCCTGAATCCGACTAACACGCCCTCTATGGTAGAGGCAGAGGTGGAGGCTGATGGGGTAGCATTGTCAATTTCCCTGGTGGAGGTCACTGAGGTAGTCAAACAACTACACAGTGGCAAAGCCCCGGGGATTGATGAGATCCGTCCAGAAATGCTGAAAGCTCTGGATGTGGAGGGGATGTCTTGGGTGACATGCATCTTTAACATTGCATGGAAGTCAGGGACAGTGCCCAAGGAGTGGCAGACTGGGGTGGTCGTTCCCCTGTTCAAAAAGGGGGACCAGAGAGTGTGTGCCTATTATAGGGGTATCACATTTCTCAGCCTCCCTGGTAAAGTCTACATCAAGGTGCTGGAACGAAGGGTTCAGCCAATAGTCGAACCTCGGATTGAAGAGGAACAATGCGGATTCCGTCCTGGTCGTAGAACAATGGACCAGCTCTTTACTCTTGCAAGGATCTTGGAGGGGGCCTGGGAGTATGCCCATCCAGTCTACATGTGTTTTGTGGATCTGGAGAAGGCATATGCCTGGGTCCCCAGGGCTTTACTGTGGGAGGTGCTGAGGAAGTATGGGGTGAGGGGTTCCCTTCTTAGGGCTATCCAATTGCTGTACTCCCAAAGCGAGAGCTGTGTCCGGATTCTCAGCAAAAAGTCGGACTCATTCCAGGTGGTGGTTTGTCTCCGCCAGGGCTGCGCTTTGTCACCAATCCTCATTGTGATATTCATGGACAGGATATCGAGGTGTAGTCATGGTGGGGAGGGGTTGCGGTTTGGTGGCCTGTTGATCTCATCGCTGCTTTTTGCAGATGATGTGGTCCTGATGACATCATCGGTCCGTGACCTTCAGCACTCACTGGATCGGTTCGCAGCTGAGTGTGAAGCGGCTGGGATGAGGATTAGCACCTCTAAATCTGAGGCCATGGTTATCAGCAGGAAACCGATAGGGAGTCAGAGCTGGTTAATGTGGCTCGGGAAAGGGAAGTTTGGGGTCCCCTGCTGGAGCTACTGCCCCTGTGACCTGATAACGGATAAGCGGTTGAGGATGGATGGATGGATGGATTAGCGTGTGACGATGCATGTGTAGTGTAAAAGAATATGGACAGATTTCTTAGAAGAAAAGCTCCAGATGCTTCTGGACCACTTCAAATCACCGGTTTGAAATCTGGTAAAAAAAAAAAAACACAGTTCAATTCACCGCTTTATATTAATGCCTTTATTCTAATACTTTACCATTTCTATCTGGAAAAGAACATGCTATCTCCCTGCTATACAATATAAACCTTGTTCAAGTCTTCATCATAATGAGAAGCTTTGTTACTTACTCAGGTCAAGATCAGAGCCTCCGAGCCACCTAAGTGGATTTGGTTTTTTGCAGAATAGTTTCAAGCAGGATAACAATTATCAATACAGTAATTAACAATAACTGTGGCGTAGATCTTCACCATTAACATCTTGGAAAAGGTCAAACAGTTTCACACAAACAGTTTCATACATACTATATAGTGTTACCAAGGTACATTGGATTCTTGACATCAGAATTATTGGTAACCTTAGCAACAATTTAAATGTTGACAGGTTATGAGCTGTCCTTCAGAAAAGAAAAGGAAAAAAAAAAGAGTATACATCTGATAAGCATTTCTTTAAGCATGTGTGTGTGTGTGTTTGAGTCGCTGAGCAGAGGATGTTATGCTAACCCACAATATCCTGTTGGATCTGCCTGGTAGCTTCATAATGCCTCAGTGACTTTCACTCAGTTGTATGTCAGTTACAGCATATAGCTAATCTAATAAAAGTGAACTTTTATCTTACTCAGGTGGGCAAGAATCAGCAGGAGAGAACGAGAGAACATGCTGCTGCTGCTGATGATGATGATGTGATGATGATTATGGTGATTATGATGATGATGATGGTGATGATGATGTGCTAATGATCATGATGCTGTGATGATGACAAAAGAACACAGGCTAAAAAAGTGATGACTAGAGCTAAGAGGTTCATTATTTTGTAATTAAAATAAAATAAAATGAAAAGATATTAATTCTCAGACCACTCTTGTCAAGTGCATAAGGAGTTCTCAACTAAGAAGCTGAGCTTAGGGCCCTTTTAAAGCCCTTCTGCTTCCAGTGAAAGTGAAAGATTGTGTGACAAACATCCTCCTCCGCATGATACAGTAATGCAACTCTTTTCCATGGAAGTGATTTTTATTCTCTCTACTCCAGCATGAAAGGTAAAGATCAAATTGTCTGCTTTAATTTGATTGCATTTGGGATTACTGTGTAAAACTTACAAAGCTCCATTTCACCAGTAATTGGATATTAAAAGGCAGGTTGTTTTCTGATCAGTAGTGTTACTGCTATGTAATTACGTTTTACAGCAGTAAAATGTCAGACAATATTTGAAGCAATTAAAATACTAATGGGAACCTGGAGTCTATCCCAGGGAGCATCGGGCACAAGGCAGGATACACCCTGGACAGGGTGCCAATCCATTGCAAAGCACAATTGCACACACACTCCCATTCATACACTATGGACACGCCAATCAGCCTACCATGCATGTCTTCGGACTGGAAGGAAGGAAACCCCGCAGCACGGGGAAACATGCAAACTCCGCACACACAGGGCCACGGTGGGAATCGAACCCCCAACCCTGGAGCTGTGAGGCAAACGTGCGAACCACTAAGCCACCGTGCACCCTTATATATACACATCTACATTGTTTTTATAATCTTTCAAAGCTGTGTTTTAAAGTACAGGATAGCTCGATACAGCTAAAATTAGTGCTTCCATTTTTTAATTATTTTTTTACTAGAAAGTTCACACAGTGACATTGCAATCATTTATTAGTCAAACGTCTTCATGTGATACAATCACACAGGTCAGATTTCACTAAATTTGAATTTTCATCATGCAGTACAGTACAAAAATTCCACAGCTTGCATTTTAGTTTTGGTCTGCCATTTTCGGATGTGTTTGAATGGAAGACAGTGGAGCACTAAATCAAAGTGTGACCACCGCTTGACGCTCCATCAAACACACCTGAAACATCTAACCAAAGTCTTAAATTACAGGCAGGTGTGTTTGATTAGCATTTTCATTGAGCAAACTAACTAACTAGCCCCCTAAATGAACAAATCACATCAAAAAGCTTTCACTGTTGAGGACTAAATCACATTGTTTGTGATAGTATTAGAAGAGATAAGTAAGCAGTCTTTTATCAGCTGACATACTAACGTTTTCTGTGGCAAGTAACTTAGATCTGGAAAACCGGATGTCCTCATTCAACTAATACAAATTCACATAATACTCATTAACACAGCAATAAGTGATAAGTCAAGGTTTCCATTGGTAAAAGTGAAAGGAGGAGGAGCACAGTGAGGGGGCGGGGCTTATGATAGAAGAGCATGCACAGGATATTTTTACTTCAACTGGCATTACAATCAGCCTTCATGTTTTAACTGATTCAAATATTGTAAATGATAATGCTCAATGAATTGTAAAGCCTATTAACATATCTAGTGCAATCTACCTCATCAGACAATTATTTATCAGGAAAATTTTACCAGGGCTTGTGCCCCAGTAAAAAGGGTCTGGTGATGCCCCTAGTGACTGTTCCAATGACTAGCAGTGATAATGCTAGCCTGATTGTAAAAGCTTTTAGAAGCGCTTACTGTATGAGGCTAAACTTTGTTATCCTGCTCATGGCTTTGAAAGTGATATTAAATGGAGTTAACGGCCCACATACATTCGGGTTTTTGGGGACTACAATACACAAAGCAGGGGTGTAGGAGCGATTTTGGACCTGAGAAGGAGGCTGAAATGCATTTAAGTGCTTGTTTTAAAAAATAATCATAACTATAAAGCACTTAAATGCTCATTTCTAATGACTTTTCATTGGTTGAATATTTGTAAAACACACAGACAGACATAAAGGGTGACCATACCACTGATTTATGAAAAAAAATTTAAATGATGAAATATGGAGACGCGAGTTCTGATGTACAGTTGCGGTCGGAAGGTTACATACACTCATTCTGAAGATAAATGCCATGGCAATATTGGGCTTTCAATAATTTCTTTGAATTTTTCGTTTTCTGGGGCAGAATGATTGTACAACATACATCGTTAATAAAGAATAAAACAAGAATTTGGTTCACAAGTTTTAATTTATTTGTTGTTTTCTGTAATCAACACAGAACCAGAATTATACAGACAGGATCAAAAATATACATTCAAACATTTAAATTATTAATTCAGTGGTGCTGAATGTTCCGAAACATCCTTTAATTTGCCAAGACCAAGGGCTCTTACTGTCCTGTTAGTGATCATGATTGACTACAGCTGGCAGCTTCTCTGTGCAAACATACAAAGAGTTTATTTGACAGCACTCATTGGATTGACTGACACACAGTACTATGGGAAAGTCCAAGGAGCACAATGCAGATCTGAAAAAGAGGATGGTGGATTGTCAGGAATGTCTCTTGGAGCCACTTCTAAACAAATGCAGATTCCAAGATTATCAGTTCAAGGTGTTGTATGTAAATACAAGTTATTGGGAAGTGTAGCCACTTTGCCAAGGTCTGGAAGAAGACCCAAACTGTCACCCTCAGCTGAGAGGAAATTGGTCCAGATGGTCAGGAAAAACCCAGGAACCACCAAGGCACAGGCCTGCCATGAACTGTACACTGCTAGAACATCAGTGTCATTGTCTACAGTCAAGCGTATTTTACATCGCCATGGACTGAAAGGCTGACATCCAAAAAATATGCCCTGCTCCAAAATCGACAACTTCAAGCCCGTGTAAAGTTTGCGGCTGAAAAAAGAAAAAGCCTTCTGGATAAAGGTTTTATGTTCAGATGAGACAAAGTTTGAGTTGTTTGGCCACAATGACCAGAGGTATGTTTGAAGGAGTAAAGAACCAACTGTTAAGCATAGTGGTGGTAGCATTATGATCTGGGGTTGTTTTCCTGCAAGTGGAACTGGTGCACTGCACAAAGTGGATGGAAAAATGAAGGTGACCTTAGAATTATTCAGCATAATCTCAAACCATCAGCCAGATGGTTGAAATTTAGACACAACTGGCTGTTCCTACATGACAATGACCCCAAACACACATCAAAGCTAGTTGTGGAATGGGTAAACCAGGCTAACATTGAGCATTTGGATTGGCCATCCCAAAGTCCTGATCTCAACCCCATCAAAAATTTGTGGACTGTGCTTAAAAGTCGAGTCAGGGCCAGGAAACCAACAAATGTCACTGAACTTCACCAATTCTGCCAAGAAGACTGGTCAAAAATTAAACCAGAATTCTGCCAGAATCTGGTGGATGGCTACCAAAAGCATCTGCTCAAGGTGAAACTTGCTACAGGACATTCAACTAAATATTAGGTGTGCTGTATGTATATTTTTGACCCTGTATGTATAATGTTGACCTTGTGTTGACTAAAACCCCAAATGAATTAAAATTTGTGAACCAAATTCTTGTTTATGTATTTTTTTTTTATTAAAGCTGTATATATGTATGTGTACAATCATTCTGCCCCCCCAAAAAGAACAGTTAAAAAAATACCGAAAGCCCAATATTGCCATGACATTCATGTTCATGATGAGTGTATGTAAACGACCGCAACTGTATGTCACTGAATTAAGCAAAATTTATTAATTAATATTACTCCAAACAGAGAATTGTTCATTTAAAACACTAGCTACTGTAATCATTGAGAACAGCTGCTAGTTGATGTAGCTAACCACAGTACATGTTGAGATGTGGAGTTGGAGGATATTTTGCTACAGAAAAAACACTCCAGTTTTCTCGCTGGATGATGGTGTGACCTACTGCGGCAGTTCTTGATGCAGCAGCACTGTCCTACCATGTTTTCCAGAATCATGACAGAAAATGAAAACACACATTCAGTCTCCAACTCATAGCTCCAACTCACCAACAGTGGGAGCGATCCTACCACAATAGCGCCCCCTCCCAAACATCCAACATGATGTGACGTGAACTAGCTGGCTAACTGGTAGCTATCCATACAACTTACAAACTCTTCCTCCTCAGTCTTTTCTATTCCTATGACCTGCTGTTCATCCTCTTCTTCCTCTTAAAATATTGTAGGATACTCATCTCTGAGTGAAAATTTTGACTAACGGTGTCATTAAATTGTTTATGGACACATAGCAATGGCACATAGACACAGATTTGGTGTGCTAGCTAGCTTGCAATCTTATGCATATTTGACAGTGTCATAGGCTAAATAATTATTTTGACAACAAAATTGTCGATCAAAACCAGCAATTTCATGTGCTGAAATAGCTACGATATCCTAACTCAAATACAAAGTGGAAAATCTTTACTATGAGTAATCTATATGTTAGTGTGCTCAAGAGCGTCTGAATGCTGTGTCGTAACCGCCCTCACCTCACATGACAGCGTGAAATGAACAAAGCCAGATACTGTCCGTACAAACCGTGACTAAATACACACAGGTTCTCGTTAACCAGGATGAGAGTCAGGTGCGGGTGGTCATGTGACTGTGATGCAGAGGTGCAGTGGCTGCTGGGATTTGAACTCATGACCTTCCAATCAGCAGGCTAATGCTTTAAACAAGAAGCTACCACCAGCCCCCTCAGAATAGCTATAATACAGGCTCACCACACAAAAATGTACTATATCAACAGCTGAATTCAGTACTACAGAGACACACAGCAGCAAAACATACACTGACTTTACTAACTGAGCAACCAGTCAAAAGAGAAAACCAATACCAAATCAACAACAGCATCACATGTTTGCCCAGAAATAAGTCTTACCTTTAGTAGAACATCTTTCTTAACTTTCTGCATGCAAATTCATTAATTGTCAAAGTTTGTTTTTTTCTAAAAGGAAAAAAACTTGCGATTGCAGGTACATCAGGCCCATAGCCAGCCTAGTGGAAGGGGGGTTCTTACTTTCAAAAAGTGGAGCTTTTTGCATTTTTTTGTAATTATGAGATTCAAATACTTCATTTTGGTGACTTTTTATGCATTCATTTGTGCTGGATTAGCTTTTGTCTGCTGGTATCTTTCCAGCTTTTTGATGCAGTGCAAATCTTTCTCACACACACACACACACACACACACACACACACACACACACACACACACGAGTAAATGGTATACCTGGCCATTAGACATGCACACTAAGATTTCTTCAACTGATTATGTGGCCTGAATGAAAAATCCTAGATCATGAAACATCTTCTTCTCCTGTCATCTTTTCCTGATGGGGTGTGCGTCCTCCTGACATTCCCTGACGGGGTGTAGGTCCTCCTGAGCATCCTTGATGGGATCTGGGTCCTCCTGAGCGTCCCTGATGGGGTCTGGGTCCTCCTGAGCTTCCCTGATGGGGTGTGGGTCCTCCTGACCTTCCCTGACGGGGTGGCTTTAAAAAACATTAGGTTGGGATTTCTAAAACGTCTTGGCACACATGAACAGAAACCGCATCTACAGCAGATCTGATAACAGACACTGTGACACTGAAGCATGTGCATGTGAAAGGATCCAGTATTAATCACATTTACTATAAATGTGCGGGATGTGGCTGATAGAACTTATTGTCAATGAGACTCGCGCTCCAGTTCAGAATACAGAGAGAAACCAGAAGTGTACATTTCACTGAAGTCTACACAAGCATATTAATTACAGTTACGTTTCCAAATTTTGCATGCACAACATGTGATGTAACAAATGCTTAAAATATGACGCTCTTGGATAGTGATTGATCAAGGACAGCTAACGTACTTTGCTTGGCACTGTAGCAGCCAAACCCATACAATGATAGCTTGTTGTGCCTGCCTGTGGCTAATAACACCAAACTAGCCTAGTTAGAAAAGTTTTATATTTTGATTTATGCCTAGTGGTCATACAAACAGTGATAACATTCAAGGCCAGTTTTATAATTAGTAAATAAATGTTAACATAAATACATGTATAAATAAATAAATAATTGTGAAAATCAATAAATAAATGTGGAGAAAATATAATAATACATAAATTAGGAAATTAAAGTATAAATACTTGCTTTTTCACATTTGTCTGTAGATTTATTTATGTATTTATTTATTTCTACCTTTCTTTGTAGATGTATGTATTTATTTATTTATTATTTTGGCAGGGTTGGGATTCCGTAGTGCACCACCACAGGGACAGAATTCCCATACACATACTAATGCTAACCCCAGCTATTA
The DNA here is from genome assembly GCF_001660625.3 of Ictalurus punctatus. NCBI lineage: Eukaryota > Metazoa > Chordata > Actinopteri > Siluriformes > Ictaluridae > Ictalurus > Ictalurus punctatus. Next base: position 33,039,729 of record NC_030422.2, read on the forward strand.
GATAGTAGACCAATACAGCTGTAGTAGAGTGTAGTACAAACTGTGGTTATTGCAAACCTTTCATGCCATCATTTTAGTTTCACCCATGTCCCTCCACATTGTGATTTCTTCACTGGCTTGTGAAAGGCACCTCTGTCAGATTTAAAAATAATGAAGCTTGCCTACAAGCCCAACAGTGCATCACACCTCACCCATCCCCACACCATAGTTCTATAATAGTTTTGGATGGAGCTATAACCCCATCTAAAATGTACAATAGGTTTCTTTTGGGTGACAAAAGAAAAAAAACAGTGACTCTGTAATGCTGTGGGAGGAGTTTTAGTTTTGTGGGAGGAGAATTTAGTTTTGATTACATGGTGTAGCTCCATTTACCCCCTTAAAGGCAAGCATTACTGCAAATCAGTACAAAGTTGATCCTATGATGGGTGTGGCCACTTCCAGGATGACTCCACCCCCAAACACATGGCATGAGGGCTCTCTGTACATAAGGGTAGATTTTGTAAACTAAATAGCTTTATAATGGAGAGAAGATTTAAAGAGTAAGGATCTGAGCGACTTTGACAAAGGAGAAACTGTGATGTCTAGACGACTGGGTCAGAGCATCTCCAAAACAGCAGGTCTTGTGAGGTGTTCCTGGAATGCAGTGGTTTGTACCTATCAAAAGTGGCTCAAGGAAGGACAACCAGTGAACTGGTGACAGGGTCATGGGCACCCAAGGCTCATGTATGTGCATGGGGAGTGACGGCTAGCATGTCTGACATGACAAAGTGATCAAGGTGTTGACTTGGCCCCCACATTCCCCAGATCTCAATCTGATAGAGCATCTGTGGGATGTTCTGGACGAACAAGTCCGATCCATGGAGGATTTATTAGTGTTATCGCTGATTGGTGTTTATCATTAACAATTTTTAAGAATTATTTGTTAAAATAAAGCAAGGGGTTTAAAACTTCATTTTGTAGGTGAAGAAATGTGACTATATGAGGAGGATGAAAGCAACTCATCCACAGGAAACACGGCCGAGGTTTTCACCTTAACTGATACATAACTGAGCACCTTTTCCCACTTCATAGCCAAACTCACATAAAATATATACAGTAATTTCATTTCAGTTTTTATATATTTTTATTTACAAATTTTATTTTATCAAATTGATCTGAGTAAATAGCATCATTAAGTCTACAATCAACAAATGGCAACAGAATCACACAATAAAGTGATGGACACAATTAATTATTTTAATCAAACAAGAATTAATTATACTAATACTTCTTACAATTTATTAGAATTGTGTTTAGATTTTTTTTATATTAAAGTAAGTGAAAGAAGTAAATCAGAATAAATAAACCTGATAGTTTAACTTAATGGATTGCAAATCCAAGGAGAACGTGATTAGCATTTATAAAGAGTATGAAAAGTGCAGGCCTGAACATCCGGGGAAAATGACATGCCATGATGAAAAACAAAACCACCCTCAGTGCTAAATCTGCTGTTTGTGTTCAACAGGAGCTGAAAATGATTTGGAGAGAAGGAGATAAGTGTCAGCATGCACGCGGAGTCAGTATTCTATATCGAATCTGAAGGTGACAAGTTTCTCACTCTACTAGCTTTGTGTTGATCACTGGCTAGAGGTTTCCTTAATTTTAATTTCATTTTATTTGCATTGCTGTTTTAAAAATACACATTGTCACAAACAGCTTTACAGAAATCCAGATGTAGGTTCACATCTCTAATGAGCAAGCCAGAGGCGACATCTTTGTTGCAAAGTATTTCCAGGTGAAAGTGGGTAATGCACACTCGATGGCTTAGTGGTTAAGGCTCTGTGTTACTGATTGGAAGGTTGGGGGTTCAAGCCCCAGTGCTTCTGCCACTGTTGGACCCTTGAACAAGGCACTTAACTGTGATGTGAACAGAATAGAAATGAAGCTGGTATAACTTCTGCTATCTTATGAGCAGAACAGGAGAGTGTGGTTAGAGGGGGGAAAATGTTCCTCTCTGACTAAGAGAGAAAAAATACATACCTCTTCCCCAGGAAACCGAGCTGTGGTTTTCACCTGAGTGAGAAAGATCTGAACAGCGTGTAACACTTCACAGCCAAACTTACACCACACAACTATATACAATAAAATAACGAGAAATAAGTGCAGCTTCATTCGAGTAAAACTGTAAATCCGAGTCCAAAATCAGACCTTATTTTCAACAAATCTCCACATCACACAGAACAATAAATCATTTTATTAAATATGCCTAACGATTAGCTTAAGCTGTACTTTAGTCCTGTACTTTAGTCCTGTATTTTAGTCTGTACTTTAGTCTGTACTTTAGTCTGTACTTTAGTCCTGTATTTTAGTCTGTATTTTAGTCTGTACTTTAGTCTGTACTTTAGTCTGTACTTTAGTCCTGTATTTTAGTCTGTACTTTAGTCTGTACTTTAGTCCTGTATTTTAGTCTGTACTTTAGTCTGTACTTTAGTCCTGTATTTTAGTCTATACTTTAGTCTGTACTTTAGTCTGTACTTTAGTCCTGTATTTTAGTCTGTACTTTAGTCCTGTATTTTAGTCTGTACTTTAGTCTGTACTTTAGTCTGTACTTTAGTCCTGTATTTTAGTCTGTACTTTAGTCTGTACTTTAGTCTGTACTTTAGTCCTGTATTTTAGTCTGTACTTTAGTCTGTACTTTAGTCTGTACTTTAGTCCTGTATTTTAGTCTGTACTTTAGTCTGTACTTTAGTCCTGTACTGAGTGTGAAGTGCTGAAGAGAAATATTCTGTTTTATTCTCATAAGCAGTTTAAACAAAAACAGAATAAAAATAAAAATGTCATTTAAATAGTAAACTAAAACCTATTTACATGAATAAATCTGAAAATCTGCTTTGATCAACAGAAACTGTGTGTGTGTGTGTGTGTGTGTGTGTGTGTGTGTGTGTGTGTGTGTGTGTGTGTGTTTGTGTGTGTTGTGCTGATGAGGATAGTGATTAAGATAAGATAGTGATTACCATGCTATTTTCTCTCTCTCTCTCTCTCTCTCTCTCTCTCTCTCTCTCTCTCTCTCTCTCTCTCTCTCTCTCTCTCACTCAGGTTTAACCAAATTCTATTTCTGCTGGGGGGTTTTTTGGTACATAAAATAAAACATTTTTTAAAAAGATGTGTTGTGTTTTATAACTTTTTACCTTGACAGAAACCAAGGATAACCTCTAAAGCTGCTGAGTTCTGGACTGTGATTGGTCAGAAGGTGTTGATCTGTGCAAATCTAATACGAACGAGCACATTAAAATAAAAGCTGTGACTTCTATAACACACTGTTACTGTATATAAACCTGAAATAATAAAACGGGATAAAATCCACAAGTCAGAAATAACGAGATTATTATGTCAAAAATAAGGAGGTGAGATTTTGCAGCTTGTGGTTCGGAGCGTTTTAGTGTTCGTCCACGAGGTAGTGAGAGTGAAGCGTTTTGTACAGACATTCGTTTAAGGAAATTCTTTTTATTTCTCATTTATAATGATAATTATTTTGCCTATCTATATGTGTAGCTCTGTATCTGTCAGTCTATAATACAGTAGATACACAGAAATGTTGAGGATGGGAACTTCTGCAGTAAACAACAACACGTCTAATAATACTGTGATTATTTACTGACCTTCAATATTCTATTATTTTTACAATCTATAGCCATAGTCTTACAGTGTGCATATAGGTCTATATGTATTTGTTTGTTTTTCATCTTATATAAATAACGTTTTTTAAAAACTTTTTTATTAAACATTGCTATCAAAGATGTGATATCATTAATCTCTTAATGTAACTAACATTGATTTCTTTTCAATGTGAAAATGTGACTTTAAAAAAAAAAGAAACAAAGGCATAATGTTATTGAAAATCTCCTTTAATGTGTAATTTTAAAAATGAACGATGTTCTCCTGTAGGGTAAAACTGCAATAAAAATAGAAAATCTAATTCTCCTACAGTGTAATTAGTGATCATAACTTATCATAACATACATTTCAGTTACTATCAAATACTCTCCACTGGAAGAGTAACAACTGATTGAAAACTTTTGGCTCTAGCTTTTGGATGTTCATACACTTTAATGACTTTTACAGTTATTGGATTCTTCAGGTATGTGATGCAATACACATCTGCTCCATTTGGACCTGTGTGAAAACATTTATGCATTCATTTATCAATCATGGATTAGCACTCTGATACAATGCTAACTAAATAATTAAAGACATGAGATGCTTTTATATCTGGTATGTTAAATACCGAAGCAGTACTGAATTCTGGATTCTGATTGGTCACAAGGCGCTGACCCATTTTCTATAATAGCAGCTGTGAAATTAATGCAGCTGCAAATCACAGTTTTTTAGTTTTCTTTTTAATCCGGTGAGGTGGAGCATTCACCATAAAAGTGACTGAGACGTTAGAGTGTCTACACTTTATAACAGTCAGATGTAAAGCAGTAACTTTACGTTTTCTGACATCTTCAGGAGTTTACGCTTTGCCGTTTCTTGGTAGCATGGCAAACTGTGTTTATATTTGTTTTGTTTTGTTTTTTTTCCAAAATTCAAGAGATTAAAAAAAGTTGAAGGAGGAAGCAACTGTTTATAGCTGCTACACTGTAAATGAGAACAGGAACTAACTTGTTTCATGGACGTTCCACAACATTACAGTACACCTAACTATATACAGACCAAAAGCATATACACTACTAAAACTGTACCACTATAGATACTGTTATACTTACACTACACCACTATAAACACTGTTATACTTACACTACACCACTATAGATACTGTTATACTAACACTACACCACTATAGTTACTGTTATACTTACACTACACCACTATAGATACTGTTATACTTACACTACACCACTATAGATACTGTTATACTTACACTACACCACTATAGATACTGTTATACTTACACTACACCACTATAGATACTGTTATACTTACACTACATCACTATAGATACTGTTATACTAACACTACACCACTATAGATACTGTTATACTTACACTACACCACTATAGATACTGTTATACTTACACTACACCACTATAGATACTGTTATACTAACACTACACCACTATAGATACTGTTATACTTACACTACACCACTATAGATACTGTTATACTTACACTACACCACTATAGATACTGTTATACTAACACTACACCACTATAGATACTGTTATACTTACACTACACCACTATAGATACTGTTATACTTACACTACACCACTATAGATACTGTTATACTTACACTACACCACTATAGATACTGTTATACTTACACTACACCACTATAGATACTGTTATACTAACACTACACCACTATAGATACTGTTATACTTACACTACACCACTATAGATACTGTTATACTTACACTATACAACTATAGATACTGTTATACTTACACTACACCACTATAGATACTGTTATACTTACACTATACCACTATAGATACTGTTATACTTACACTACACCACTATAGATACTGTTATACTTACACTACACCACTATAGATACTGCTATACTTACACTATACCACCACTGTAGAAAATACCATATTATACTAAAATTATTAAACTATAGACAGTGGACAGTAGGCTAATTTTTCTGTTATTTCAGTTAATGAAGTGATATGGAACCGTAATGTGGTGAAGACCTGACTGGAACTACTTTAGCTGTGCATTAACTGAAAACCAATTGCACACCTCAGAACGTCTGTCAGCCAATCAGAATCGAGAATTCAACAGCACTGTGGTGTAAGACTATAAAAAACCATACTAATATGTACACTAATATAAATACTAAAATGCAGACAGAAATACTGAATAGTGTAAAGTACACAGTGTACAGTACGATTACTTCACTTACGTACCATAATGGATGTGGCAGGAGAATCTGTCTTGTCAGACTCTGGTGAAACAATAAAAGATGTTATTAATTTTCATTTTAAATATAATTATACCAACATATACTAAAATAACAACTGTACATACTATTATATTAACACTGTTCCACTACAGAAACTACTCTAATAACACTATGCACCTACAGATACTATACTAACACTGCACCACTATAGACACTGTCATACTAACACTTTAACACTATAGATACTACACTGCTGTACTTAGGGCTGATTTATACTTCTGCAAGTGTGTATCTGTGACCAGCTCAGGATGTCATGCAAGGATCCTCACACAGTGAAGTCTTTATACCTCCACATTACAAGTGCATGTCCACTAGGGTCAGTGTTGTATGCACCACACCAGAATTTACAGACTTACACAGGAAAGAAGAGCATAAACAAATATCCCTACTACCCTACTATACAGTAGGTGAAAAGCATAACGCCAAAGGAGTAGTGTGTCCAGATTCTCAGTATTCATAAAACAGTAGGTGAGAAATAGCGAGATGACTTTTTGCTTCGACCGTGATTCTGCAGTATAGAACCACTGGACACTGCACTATCTCATGAGGCAACGGGACCAGTGCCAGACCAGTATGAATACAGTCTGAGCATACTACATCCCCCATGTTTGCATTGTCATGTGACTCCGGTGTTGTCAATCAAGTACAGTTTATCCACAAAGAACAACATTTAATACCTATAGCACTACACTTAAAAAGAGCGGACGTGCTGCCTTCAGCCATATTTGATTTTGACACCACACACATATACTGATCAGTACGTACTGCATCAATGGACAGGCAGTAGGTACTGAATCAAATGTGGTACATTCTGTCACAGTACGTGATTTCGGATGCAGCCCATGTTTCACTGTAGGAATAACAAAAAATCTTTAATAACGTTTTGGCAGAATGGATTGAAGATGATCCGAGTCAAATTTGGTGAAGATCAAATTAACCACTTAGGGTGAGTTAGAAAAAAAGGGTTTTCAGAACATTCTAAATGGCAGAAATATATTCAGGAGGAAATCGTCTGCATTCGACTCAGCACGAGCCAAGGAATCAAACAAAAAACAAGAATTTTGTTTCTAGGCCTTAGAGATCAAAAGTTATTAGAATAAACGTAAGTCAACATTTGAGCAGTTGGTGGTGCTAGAGGATTTGAGATGAAGACTCCAATCTTGCCATGCTTAATGGTGAGACTGTCCTCTATCTGTGTGCCAAATTTCATAACTTTCCCACAAGCAGTTCTATGCGCTGCCATAGACTCGAGCGGAAGAAGAAGAAAAAGAAGAAACTAACAGATTCAACAGGTGCCTCGCACCTTCCGTGCTTGGCCCCTAATTACCTGATTCCTCTGTGTAATCCTGTTGAGCTGGAGGACTTGTAGCTAAAATAGAAAACAGCAAATCTTTACTCACAGAGATAACACGTGAAACTCAACACAGGCTGAGAGGTTGAAACACTACCCACTGTGCAGCATTTTTAGTTTATATACTGTAAAATATGCAGACCTGCGCATCTACAAGTGGAGATACTGTATTTACATGATTCATTCACTTACATTCTATATCGGGTGAGGCAGTAGAAACAGGTTTGGGAGTAGAAACAGGTTCGGGAGTAGAAACAGGTTCGGGAGTAGAAACAGGTTCTGGTTGAAACACTATAAGATCATATTAATCTTAGTGGGTAATTTAACCCTGAAGTGTTTTCACTCGTCTGTATTCAGCATTATCAGTGTCTTTTGTATCGAACCACATCAATTTAACTAGGTTTTAAATCCATAATTAATAGCAATCATGGCATGAAGATGCTTTAGATTTGCTGTGGTTTACGTCACCTACATTGTGTCTTTACTGGGAATCGCTTAGAAAAAAAATGAATAGAGATTGACACACACACACACACACATACACACACACACACACACACACACACACAC